>NC_056745.1:946833933-946996433 GCF_019279795.1 Protopterus annectens | reverse complement strand
AGCAGACGCCCCAAGCCCACATACTTCCACTAGTTAGTGACATACATCCTCACAGCATCCAACTGCTTTTTCAGAAATACACAACACTTATAGTAGCCAGGCAACAATACATCTAACAAATATCTGGACATAACATCACACTAGGTAAATACACTGAGCTGCTAGGCATGTCACAAAGCACTGTGCAAACTACAGGCAGACTGCCACAACACTGACCCAAGTTTTTTATGTGGGAACACACATGTACTTGCAAATATAGCAGGCACTACAGGCATGTAACCGAATGGAGTAATAGACACCAGTGTGAAAGTGCATACCCACAACCAATCTGAACACAGTCACAGTCACATTATAGTAAGCCTAATTAATAGTACAGTATATGGACTGTGTGAACAAAACCATCCTCATATGTGCCACTCACACACTAACCCTACATATACTGGGCGAATACACAGTGTAGTCTGATGCCTGACTGTGGTATGGGACATGTGCCAGTCTGGCCCTACAAGCATGTACGTTGATAGGGTACTGGAGCAGCATGCAACGTCAGATAGAACAGGACCAAGAACAAAGACATCTACCACAGTATGTACACAGGCCAAGTAACATATTCACAATACACACTCTGTCAACAATCACCATAAGTACACAGACCTTACTAAAGTACAGACTACAACAGAATGTCCAAGTTTTGTCCTCAAATATAAGGCCTACTATACATAACATGTCTAGCAGTCTGATATCTCACTGGCTTGTTATCAGTATGATGTCAGTAAATAATGATGTACTGTACATATGCACCTCTTACTGCATGACATATGGACAAAGGGTGACAGAGTTGGGGGACGGAGGCACATTTACAGGGTCAATTTTGACATATTGCTGTGATAAACTGAGAAAATTCCTGGTGTAACAGGATTTGTTGTGACATATCTCTTCTGACAGATATGAAGTCAGTAACTCACATGGATGTCACCATATACTGACTGCAGTCATAAGAGTATGCTACTGCATTTCTAAAGATAGGAAATGTGTGAGTAACCATTATAATACCCACAAACACACTTGGCTCTTACTCTCTTACTCCCTTCCTTTCTTACTTTGTCGCTGTCTCTCTCTCTCTCTGTCTCTCCTCCTCTCTGGTGGATATGGAAAAGTACATCTGTTTTGCATAGGCAGCAGCTTCAGTTTTGTAAGTAATGCCCATGATCAGCTGATGGCCTGTGCACGAATTGCAGTCCCCCACTTGCTAATTGCATGTGGAACAGCTGTGGCATCATTCCTATAGCCAGTTGCATGGAAACACACTCCTATAACTAAGCACTTCATGTAGGTGTTTGCCCTTTTCCTTCACTATGAGCAGGACTTCATGTGGGTGTTTGACAAACAGTATCACAGAGAGTAGTTGGAAATACCTCTTACAACATACACTGTGGAGACAGGCCAACAAACAGGAGGGGGATATTCCAGACATGGGGACAGAATGTAAGTATTGCTGTTCTACATTTGAAGTAATGTTGATTTAACAGGGTTTGTGTGGATATGGCTGTTCTACATGATTTAAAGTCTGGCATGAAAGTGTTATGTGGCTGAGGAAACTCTCACCTGTAGGGCTATCTGAGGAATGGCCAGAGTTTGTAGTCTTACATGTGGTGTGTTACTCACACATTTCCTATCTTTAGAAATGCAGTAGCATACTCTGATGATTGCAATCAGTACATGGTGACATCCATGTGAGTTACTGACTTCATATCTGTCAGAAGAGATATGTCACAACAAACATAAACATAGCTGGAACAGGCAAGCAAAAACTGAGGGTAATGCTACTCAATGCTAGAAGTCTAAAGCTCAAAATGCACTCACTTGAGGCACTCCTTAAAATGGAGTGCATTGATATCCGTGCAGTGACTGAGACCTGGTTCAAGGCTCTAGAGAGCACCCCTGCATTACCAGGCTATAACTCATACCACACTTTTTGGCTATCTAACCTGGACCTGAACATGAAATGCAGAGAAGTGTCCATATTCATCAAGGATATCCACACCTCCAGGCTAGTTGCGCAACATAATGCATCGGAGGTTATACAAGTGCAACTAACTCTGGGCAAAACTGCAATCCAAATTGTAGCTTGTACTGATCCCCCACCATGCCCCAGGATTCCCACTCCTCTTTTCTTGATATACTGGAAAATATTAGGGTTCAACCAAACTCCCTAATAATGGGAGATTTCAACTGCCCCACCATTAACTAGGAAAACTACTCATGTACCAACTCCTTCGCTCAATGCTTTCTGGAATTCATAAATTCCAATGCCCTGGATTAACTTATCCACACCCCCACCAGGGGCAGCAATATCCTAGACCTAGTCATTATCAACATGAGCGACTGGTGTTCCACATCTGAAGTCAACTCCTCATTGGTCAGATCCGACCATAAGCTAATCACCCTAGATATCCACATCCCACCACCACCCACCATTAAGAAAACCACAGTAAAAAATTTCTCCAAAGCCAACTTCATGCTCCTTAAGACAGAAGTGGCGAAATTTATGACACCCAATGCAGATGGACAATACAGTTATGACTACTGAATCCTACACAAATACACTCTATAAGCACTTACACGAGTGCATGGATCATACTGTCCCAAACAGAACCAAGATGCTATCCTCCAAAAAAAGGAAGCCAATCTGGTGGCCCCCTGCCATAAACTAACTCTACAACAGAAGGAAGAAACTGTTGCAAAAGAGAGTAAAATCCCATGAGTGGAAGTGCTCCCTGGTCAGCCTCAGTAAGAAGCTGTGAGCCCTTAGAAGATCCTCCAGAGCTAGCTATGAATACAAAATTCCTACTGATTTTAAGGGAACCACAAAGCATTCTATAGCTATGTCAAGAATCTCAATGGCAACACCCAGATCTGCTCTGAGTTACAGCACAACAGCACGAAAATTACAAAACCAACTGATATTGTCAACATCCTGGCAGATAGGTTCAGTGCTAACTTTACCTCCTTCTCACTCCCTAAAGGGCCCATATCTATACAGGAAGAATGCAGAGTCCCTGTAACCACATCTATGCAGGTAAAAGCTGCAATCTCTAAAACCAAAAACACAACATCCATGGGACAGGAAAACATCCCAGGCTGCATTTTACATGAACTTCAGAATGAATTGGCTCCCCACCTAAGCACCATGTTCAGTCATAGTCTCACATCAGGCTTTGTGGCCACTGAATGGTGCACAGCAACAGTTATCCCATTCCACAAAGGGGAAGCCACCACTGATCCTGGGAACTATCACCCTATTAGCCTGACAAGCCTGGTCTGCACGGCTATGGAACGTATCATCATGGAATTCATAAACAAAGGCATTGGTAACCTCCAAACTCTGGACCCCACCCAGTTCAGGTTTGTGAAAGGCAGATCATGCCTTCTGAACCTGATTGACTTCTTTGAGGTAGTTTCCAAAGCCGTAGAGAAGGGTATGGTGGTTCACACAGCCTATTGTGACCTCCCCAAGGCTTTCAACACCATTCCCCCATTCTGGAATTATAGCTAAACTCACTAAACTAGGTGTAAATCCCTACGTCACAAGATAGGTTGCCAACTGACTCACTGACAGAACCCACACTGTAAAATTTGCAGACTCCAAATCTGACTTCAAACCAGTGGCAAGTGGAGTACCACAGGGTTCAGTCCTGGGACCTCTCCTGTTTGGTATCTACTTCTCTGAAGTACAGGCTAACACAGAAGGCCTCTGGCTAATGAAGTTTGCAGATTATTGCAAACTAGGAGCCATAGTTGAGTCCTCAAATTATGTGGACATCCTATAGAAGGGCCTGGTGTCAGAGACATGGCCTCAAGCTCAATGCCAAAATGTGCATTGTCATCCCCTTTGGTAAAATCTCTGTACCCATGAATTACCACATTAACAGCAGTCAACTTAATGCCGAATATGTGATAAGAGACCTTGGGACCCAGGTGGACAGTAGTCTCTCCTTTGATACTCACATCTTCACAGTAGTCAGGAAATCCTTCTATGTGGCACACCTCATCACAAAAGGGTTCTCATCCAGAAAAAAAAGAGGTCAAGTACAACACCCATTTTGGAATTTACCTCACAAGACATCTGCAACAGCTTAAAAGGCCACAGAAGTACTTCACAAAAAGGATTACTGGCCTCAAACAGATACCCTACACTGACCTTCTCAAAAAACTCCAGTTTTACTCAGTAGCATATTGCCTATTCTGAGGAGATCTCTGCCTAACATATAAAGCTATGCTAAACCCAGAGCTGTTGGACATGCTACACCTAAAGAAATCCCAATCACTCCAAGCTACATGCTCTAGGTACCTAAACCTTGTCACCACAATAAACAGGACATGCTGGAGGGATAGATTCCTGTCTTAGAGACTTCCTATACTCTGGAACAAGCTACCCATCTATGTCAAGAAAAGTTTCTCATTAGCACTCTTCAAGAAAAATCTTGATGAGTGGATGGGAAATATGAAATACACCCCAGGGATCACTTTAATGTCTCTGCTCGACAGGGTCACAGGAAATTAACTTTCTTGGGTGGCGTAAGCCAGGGAACCTTGTTGGCTAGGCTTACTTAGACCCTTGGGCCAATAGCCTAGTACCTACCTATGAACCTATGGCTGTACACATTTATGGCTGAGGATCGTCTACAACAACCTCTACAGTGTTTGAAAACTGTTGGCCTTGTAATGTGGACAATGGGACATATAGGTCCTCAATATAATGATGTAGCACTGCAATGGATCCTGTCATTACACAATCACCCCAACACCCACACAGGATACTGATGACACCAGTACTGAGTTTTAAACCCCTACCTGACTATGTATTGCTATTACAGTGTTACGCAATTATTGCATGCACCACGGAGCTTTCATGTTGGAGAGCTGTCCGAAGGTATCTTTGAAGTTGAGTGACATCAGCAACAGTGCTAAAGGAGGGGTAAGGGAAGTGTAGTAAGTGTGAATGTCCACAAAAGCACATGTTAACAAAGACACACACAGACACACACACACACACACACACACACACACACACACACACACACACACACACACACACACACACACACACACACATACTCTCTCTCAGGGAAACACACACATTATCACAGTTGGCAGGATCAGGATTAAAACTCCTACCTAACTACTTTGCTACACTACAGTATTACGCAGTTATCACAAGTGCCATAGAGCTTATATGGCTGAAACATGGCCAAAGGTTATTTCAAGGTGAATGACATCAGCAGGCATGCTAAAGTAGGGCAATGGGTGGTGTAGTAAGTGAGAGTGGCTTCAAAATCATCTCCACACACACACTTGCCAGCACTAAGATTCAGACCCCTACCTAGCTATGCATTGCTATTATAGTTTACCGCATTTATCACACATGCCATGGAGCTTATAGGATGGATGTTGTCCCAAGGTACTTCTAAGGTGAGGAACATCACCAGCCCTTGTAAACACTGGCATTGGGTGATGTAGTGGGTGAGAGATCCCAAAAATAATTTTACCCTAAACACACATTTACATTTGCCAGGGGTGAGGTTCAAACCTCTATCTAACAATCTTTACAGACCATTATGTTGCACATTTACCACATGCACCACTGACCTGACATTGTTTATGGTTGGCAACAGTTACTTCTAAGGTGGATGATATCTGCAGGACTGGTTAAGTCAGCCTCTGAGATGTGTTCTGAGTGTAAATGGGGCCAAAATCTTTGAGGTACACACACAAACACATGCCACAGATGAGATTCAAACCCATACCTGTGTAGTTACTGCTACATTATTCTGCGTTTATGGCACATGCACTTGCATATTGGAAAGCTCTCCATAGGTATTTTTGAAGGTGACTAACATTAGCAGCAGTGCTAAAGGAGGGGTAAGGGGAGAGTAGTAAGTGTGAATGTCCATAATATCAGGTATTACTAAGGACATACACACTCTGTCTCTCTCTCTCACATACACACACACACACACACACACACACACACACACACACACACATACACACACACACACACACACACACACAAACAGTTTCTATGTCAGGGATTAGAACTCCTACCTAACTAGTATGCTACACTATAGTATTATGCAGTTATCACAAGCACCATGGAGCATAAAGGGCTAGCTCCTGTCCAAAGGGGTATTTCAAGGTAACTGACATCAGCAGGCTTGCTAAAGTAGGGCAATGGGAGGTGTAGTGACTGTAAATGGCCTCTAAATCACACACACAGACACACACACACACACACGCACACACACGCACACACACGCACACACACACACACACACACACACACACACACACACACACACACACACACACACACACACAGTTGCCATGTCTGTGATGAGAGCTCCTACCTAACTAGGTATGTTACACTATAGCATTATGCAGTTATCGCACGTACCACGGAGCTTATAGATTTGGCTTGTCTCCAAAGGGATATTTCAAGGTGACTGAATCAGCAGGCTTGCTAAAGTAGGACAATGGAAGGTGTAGTGACTGTGAATGGCTTCAAAATCATTATTCTCCACACACACATACACAAAGTTTCCCAGTTGGCATGTCTGGGATTAGAACTCCTAGCTAACTAGTATGTTATACTATAGCATTATGCAGGTATTGCACACACCATGGGACTTATAGGGCTGGCCCTTGAACAAAAGGGTATTTCAAGGTGACTGCCATCAGAAGGCTTGCTAAAGTAGGGCAATGGTAGGTGTAGTGACTGTGAATGGCCTCAAAATCATTAATCTCCATACACACAGAGTTTCACAGTTGCCATGTCTGGGATTAGAACTCCTACTTAACTAGTATGTTATACTATTGCATTATGCAGTTATCACAAGTGCCACAGAGCTTATGGGGTTAAGGTTTGGCTATAGAGTTATTTCAAGGTGACTGACATCAGCATAAGTGCTAACATGGGCAATGGGAAGTGCAGTGTGTGTGAATGGGACATAAACCATTCCTCTGGAAATGCACACACACACATAACTTTACATTTGACAGGACTGGGTATACAAATGCTAGATGAATTTTGATTTGTACTATCATGTTACACAGTTATCACCAGCACCACAGACAGTATAGGGCTGAGGGCTACCAAAAGCAAATGTCTACCGTGATTGACATTGGCACATCATTTGATATTGGCCAATTGGATGTGTGGTGGTTGGAATAGGCCTCATGATGGCAAACTCTTTGTCACTGCCTGCCTTCTCTCTCTTCCCCACATCTCTGTGTGTGTATGCTTGACCTATTATAATGTGCTGGCCTTGGATATGTGTGAGTATTCCTATCCAATGTGTGTGCAAAGCATGTATGGTATGCAATATGGTGTGTGTGCACAGACATCTGCGACTGACAGATATGTATAGTCCACTGTTGTTGTCAGACATGGGATTCATTTCTCTAACTGTAGGAGCATGCCCAGTATGGCCTTCTGTATTTTGCTGTCAGACATGGGCTTCATTTCTCTCAAACATGGACTTCATTTCTCTAAGTGTTGGAGCATGCCCAGTATGACCTTTTGCATTGAGTGTGTGAATCCATTCCAGGTAGGTTGTACTCCAGTCCAGGATTTTATGTTCTACACCTACAGCCTGTGGCCTGTTTCTGCAGGATATCTGTATATAGGTTGACAATATGGAGTCACAATGGGTGAAAGATATTGGGATACTGTAACTAATATGTCTGTGCTGCTTGTGTTACATGGTTGGTGTTAGCAGAGATATTCAGACATATGTACTGTTTTACATTGTGATGTATTATGTCATCAACTACTGACAGATATACTTATTTCCTGACAGTTATTTCCTGGAAAATATAAGATGAATGAAACTGTGTCCAGTATTGTGGTCTGCAGCCTACTTATTCTTGCACAGTCATACCATTCTGGAGGGTTAGCTGTAGACACTAGCTGATGGGTCTGTGTAAATGATCCAGCACCTTGGTACTGTGGTGGCTGAGGATCCTCTGCTTGTACATCTATCAATGTAACAGAATGGCCATATCCTACTGTGGCCATGCCTCTCAGCTGTACAGATTCACTCAGGTTACCCATAGGCAGGGCTCATATATCTGGTCAGTTCCCCTTCACATTGTGGTTTACAAACAGGTTTGTACCCACCCATTACTGGGTTTACAGGCAGGGCTAGTATGGGCGCACATCAGAGTTTCAGACTTCACACACTCCATGGCGTCCATGGTTCTACACCCCCCACTCTGTTATTCTATCCTCTTCCTAACATTATGCGAGCGATATCTGAGAAGTATCCCTTTAGTTGTCTCTTCATCCCAGCGGTATTTAGGGGTTGGTCCACAGTTCATGCAGTAGGACATGGTGGACATGCTACTGGGATTCAATAACATGGCCTTGCATTTGTGTTCTGTGGACTGTGTTATGTTGTTAGTTGGGACCTCGTGAGATAACATACATTGGCAGCACGGGTGAGGCACAGGCTTTTGACAGAGGACTGTAGGGCATTTGGTAGTGATGCAGACCATCTGTAGCAGGCCAGTGCATTCTGTTAGTTCTACAGTCCCAGGCTGTGAGCCACTGGATTCCCCTGGTGTTACAGGGTAAGTGTGTGAGGTGTTAATGGCAATAGTTCCTGTCCATATTAATCCATTGTTCTGGATGCTGGCAGGGTGCTGCTTACAGCTAGGGACACACCTGCATGTAACACCTCTTCAGCATGCCGCATTCTGTGGGTATTCCCATACAGAAGTGGGGGTCATACTGTACTCTTTCCCAACAGCACTGATATGACCTGTGATAAACCTGTGGCTGATGGTGGGGTGAGCTGAGTGCATGTGTGATATGGAAGGTTCTTGCAGCTGACTCACAGATATACCTGGGACATTCCCCTTATGCTGCCTTGTGCAGGGACATAGGCAGTTTCTCATTACTTCATAACTGTGCCTTTTGTGGTCTGCCAGTGATTGGCCAGGCTACATCAGTATTCCATACTGCACAGACAACTAATGTGCTGCTATCCTGTATGTACAATTCCAAAGGTGTGTGCAGTTGACAGTTAAATTTTATGTACTCTGTCTAGCATACTTCCACCTGTGTACTTTGTGTATGTCTGGGCCCACATTCATGACATGTCCATCTTTCAGATAGTGACAGATATTGACATCTGAACAGTGAGTATGGATGACTGCTGAATTGTTCTTGCTTAGATGCATTGTGGTTGGCATTGCAGTTGCCAGAACATAGCCCTGTCATCAACAGTACTGGCCATTGGCCACCAAGACACAGCCCTCCATGCCTACATGCTGACCACTTCCACACAATATACAACACACAACCTAACACACAGACCACTGCATATTGTACAAATGCAATACTCTATCCTGTAAATTGGTACAGGTCAAGTAATCTGTGCTCCACTGTTATTAAACACACATGTACTTGTTACTGCATTTCTACATAGGATTGGGGAGGGGGGCACATCTGACAACTGTAAATATGTGCTATGACTGCACTGGTATTTCAGGTACTCTGTTGGCTTCCATTTCATTTTGTATTCTGACCTATCATGCAGACTAGAAACATATCAGTAGAGTACAGATCTTAGGTTTTATTGACCTATATTTCAGTTTCAGACTTCTTACCCTTCATAACTAACATACAACTGCCAGACCTGTTATAGTCTGTCTGTGTAGGTCTGGAAGGGGACTGTTCTCCATTGCCATCAATTGGAAGCCTTAGCAGAGCCTTTCTTTATGGTTCATCTACACCTGTTCTGCTGGATAAGGCTGTTGTTTGGTATGTGAGCCTCACTGACATGCATGTGTGTGCATTATGGACACACATTTGGGCCACCACATCTACTGCAGTGGAAGTTTTCACCTTGACTAGTGCTGCCTACTTTGTTGACACCAGTATTTGTTATGGATTTCATGCTGCCCATATAGGTGTCCACTATCTGCTGCCATCCTATTCAGCCAACCGATTTGTTTGCATGCTCACATCCATACCATAGATGCAACTAGTAGAACATACTACTTCATCCAGCAATTGGTAGGAAGAGTGACTTACCTCATGGCTGAGCCAGTATTGAGGATGGTGCTGGAGGGCTGACTATGTCAGATGCACATAGTACACTCCCTATACATGGTAAAGCACAGGCAGTGTCATGTTTGGCATCCCTTTTACTGTATGTGTGAGTCAGAGAGAGGTGTCATTCCCTGGGTCCCTACCATGTCAGTGTATGTGCATACATTGCTTGTTTGCCAAAGCCTGGGCATACTGGGCATGCCTCCTTCTACCTACATGGGCAGGTTCAGGTTGTTCTTCTTTTGAGTTACTCTGTGCCTGTGCTGGCCATGGCAATAGTGGGGGGGGGGGCTATGTGGTCCTGTCCCATGCTGTTCCTGCTGCAGCTGTTTTTGCAGGATCATACTGTGTAGCATGGTACATACAATGAAAATGTGTGTACATGTAGCTGGAGAGTACTGCAAGGTTCCACCAGATATGTCCAGGCACCGGAACCATGACTTGAGCATCCCAAACACATGCTCTATTATGATTCTGGTTTGTGCGTGTGCCCCATTATGGAGTTCTTATTCAGGTATGTGTGTATTTCTGATGGGTGTCATCAGCCACGGCTCCAGTGCATAACCAGCATCCCCCACTAGGTGGCCATATGGGATGTCCCCACTGGCAAATCTCTGGTACAGCTGTGTCATATGCCAGATGTGGGAGTCATGATAGCTTTCAGGGCTGCCAGCACACACATTCAAGATAATGCCCTGGGCATCACACACAACCTGGCAGTTGATGGAGTGGAAGCCCTTGCGGTTTATGTAGACCCTACCCCGCTCACCGGCTGGTGCTTTGATGTGTATGTGCGTGGAGTCTACAGCCCCCATTACCTCAGGGTATTCTGCTATTTGGTGGAAGAGATGCATATTGCTGGTCAGCGCCTCACGGGTGTTGAGTAAATATATGTGCTCACTGGCATGTACTGACATGGCATCCAGGAACTGGTGGAGTACCTTGGATGCTGATGTCTATGAGATCCCCATGATATCCCCAGTTGGCCTTTGGAAGGTACTTGCGGCTAGTATTCTTAACCCTACACATACCTTGGTATCCACTGGGATAGATTCCTCTCTGTTGGTTCTGTGTGTGAGGTGTGGCCAGCACAGCTCAACAATTTGCTGTAGGATGTCTCTGTCCTATAGCACTCCACTGTTTCCAGCTCATGTAGCCTCTGGTAGGTCACCCTGGGTCTGTACACTCTTCTCCTTCTCCTCACTGTGGGCTGATCTTCAGCATTCTCATCCTCACCACCCTCAGCCTCTTCCACATATTGACGTATGAAAGCGACAGCCACCCCTATCATTTTGTTAGTTTTGTCAGGTAAAATGTCCCCATCTCTGTACACCGGTGGTGTAGAGTTTGTGGGAAAAACCAGAGTGAAAGGTGTTTGCATAATTTATAGTAGTGTGCTGGGCTGGGCTGCTGCCTGTGTAATTGGCTGATTCTGATATATTTCACCTGCCAGCTATGCTAGTTCTCCTTGATTGCCTTCCTACTGCTGTTTTCCCTTCCCATTGCCATCCCGTTTAAGCCCCGAGGTGCGTTGTGCATACCCAGTGCTCAGATGTGAACAGAGCTGCTATTTCCTGGGTTTTTTTTGTTTGTTTAAAACCCGGTGCATGAAGCGCACAGCAGTTTAGGCAATGTAAACACTGTTAGGCAGCCTCAGACAAACCCCCCTCCTTAGCTGTGCTTAGCTAAGGGCAAACATGGGCCACACAGCTCCAATAACCTTACAGTGTGCATGACACTACCCCTTATGAGGTCATCTACCTCTTATGCTTATACTATGGTGTTGCTGCACCTACACAGTTGGGTGCAAGCTAACACTGAGGGGAAATCTGTGATTAAGTATCGATCCCTTCATTTCCATAAAACTGACTGCTAATGCATGGTTACAAAATTGACACTCAGCCTTCCCCCTTAGCAACCACTATTCCATGGTATTGTTGTCTTATACATGCCATTGACTATTATGTTGGAATGCTGATTTGGGTTTAAAAGCTTATTTCCAACTTTTCCCCTTATTTTTGGGCCAATCCCATTTGCGCACCGCTGCCCTATGTTTAAACGGCCAAAATCGGTCAAAAAAATAAAAGTAAATTTTTATAATTTTGCAACTATTTCCCATGCCAATGGCCATATATTTGGCAATTGGCATGCCTACTACATTGAATACATGCTTTCTTTGGATTTGTCATGCTTCCTTTTTGTAAGTTGCAGAAATGTATACGGTTAGTAACTGAATACATTTCTGCAGGTTACACTATTCCTGCACAGAAGCCTGCCTGCTTCCTGGATTGCTAATTCACCTCATTTGCATGGTTTTCACCAGCAAATGTGGTAATTAGCATACAGGAGCTGTGTCCATGCAGGAATAGTTTAGGAGCACTCGTGCACGTCCCAGAAGCTCGTTCCTGGATTGCTCGTCGGCCATATTGCTTGCAGCAGCTCTTGCACTATTCCTGCATGCCATGCAGAGCTTGCTGAATCCCAGGGAATGTTTAAAAATATACCTAATTATGTCAGTGTTAACATGGATATAATAATGATAGGTGACTTTAATTGTAATTTGAGAAATAAAAAGAATAGTTGTGATGTTGAAATGATTACTGAAATTATGAAAAGTGGAAAATTAGAAATATGGGAAAATAAACACTGGACTTAAATTAAGACAGAAATTGATTATTTTTTATATCAGAAGACCTAAAATTTACACATAAATGAATGAAATATACTGGGTTTTCTGATCATGTGGAAATTTGGATAAGCATTCATGAAAATTAGGAATATATTAAAATAGGAAAATGTATAAAAAGAGTAAATGAAAAAGAGTTAGAATCAGAAGGAAGAAAAGAAATTATAGAATTATGGCAACTGCATATTGGTATAAGAGATTTTTATGAAAATTGGACAATTGGGTGGATTCAATTTAAAATGAAATACAAAAAAAGCATTTTTAGAATGCATAGCAAAGAAAAGAAAGAAAAACAAATTAAAAAAATGAGTACAAAATATTAAGTCAAAAATATTTAATGATTTACTAGAGAAGAAAAAAATCGTTTTATGTAAAAGAAAAAAATATATAGAAAAATCAGGATAAGGTTAATAAATTATTATATAAGCAAAAATATTGTGTACAACAACAAAAAAAGAAGTATCACCATACTTATGTAAGATAGTAAAAGAAGGAAAGATAATAAGAGAATTAAAAATAAGGAAGAGAAACAAGTTTAAAAACAAGAACAATATGAAATAATTAAAGACAACGTATTAGATTTATTTTGCAAAAAATAAGTTAATATAGAACAAATTTACAATGGGGAAAATTTGAATAAGGAAGATAATGACTATTTTAAGAGAAAAATAAGCATACATAAGTTGAATGAGATCTTGAAAGATATTAATGTTAATTCAGCTATATGTTTGGACAGCATTGAATATAGTATGTATAAAGAAATGTATGACCAGCAAAAATGGTGTTTATAAAAGTAATGAATGAGTGGCTAGAAAAAGGAATTAAGTATAAAGAAATGTGCACAGGTGTGATAAAATTTATATTAAAGAAAGGAGATAAAGATGAAATAAAAAAACAGAGACCAATTAGACTAAATAACACAGACTATTTTCATGAGAATAGTAACTAAAAGATTACAATGTAAAATACAAAGACTACTTGATTAGAATGTGTTTGTGAGAAAAGGAAAGGGGAGTCAAGATCTATTGTGGATAATAAGGGAAGCAATTGATGATATTACTAATAAAATGTTGAAACAAAAATCATGATAGGGGATATTAGTAAGGCATATGATAATATTCAGTATAGAGCATTATGGGGTATTTTACAAGCATACAATATAAGTGAAAAACATATTACAAGTAATTAAATCAATATATGAAAAAAAATATGTGAGACTGAACATAAATGGTTGGATTAGGGATAATTTGAAAATAGAGTGTGGTATAAAACAAGGATGTCCTGCAAGCAGTATGATCTTTGCTACAATCATGAAGACAGTAGTAATGGAAATTAAAAAAATATATCAAGTAATAGAGGATATAGAATGATGGAGGAAATACAGTTGCCAATAATGTATACTTGTGCTGCTGATATTGTAGTAATAGCAAAAAATAAAGACCGGAAGGAAAAATTAATAGAAAATTAAGTGCACGGTTGAAGGAAATTGGTTTAAGTATAAATAATGAGAAAAGTAAAGGATTTGGGTATGAAGGTATGATAGGTGTGGGAAATAATAATAAGAGTATAGATATTTAAGGAACAGTATTTGGAAGTACATAATATAGACATGAATGATGAGACAAAATTATTAAAGAATCAAAGACATGATTACATTATGGAAGACATATAGGTTCTCATACAAAAAGAAAGCACATTTAATAAACAGCATAATAATAGGTAAAGTAGTTTATATAGCAAATGCTTATATGATGCCAATGAAATATGAAAAAGAAATTATGCAGATATTTTTTTCATTTATTTGAGGGTCAGGACTGAACCCAGTTAAGGGGGAATTTTGTATAAGAAAGATGTACAAGGGGGATTGTGGCTGATACATCTGATTGTACATGCAACTTCTTTAAGTATGTATAACGTGCTAAAAGGAATAATGAAAAATAATAAACATTTGATAGAAACAATAATATATTGTAAACATAGAAAATTTGGAAAGAAATGGATATAAAAAAAAGTTAAAGTGAAGAAATGAAAGAATTTTGCAGTAAAATTGTATTGTGGAAATTAAAAAAAGAATGTGATTGAAAAGAATAGAAAAGAATGGTATGTTAATTTTATGAGATCCTTTTATTTGGTGGATGCATGGAAAGAGTTAGAAAAAGATAAGAAGAAAGCAATAATGAAGAGATACAGAAATTATCAAAAAATTAAAGACTGTAATGATTTTTTGTGAAGGTCATCCATGGGAAAATGACCAGTGGGGACAAATATGCCATATAAGAGAAAACAGGATAGAATATTAATAAATGTAAAAACTGGAAACTACAGAGCATGTTTTTTTAAAATGTGACAAAATTGAAAAACTGTGGAAAGAAGTATTTAAACATTGTTTGATTAAAATGTATTTAAATTTTGAAATATTAAATATGGACATAATAGATTATGGGTTTTATGGGACTAGATCCTAGAATGTAGCAAAGAAAATGGGCCGAATCATATTTTATGTAATATGGGTTATATGGAATGAAAGACTTAATGGAATTAAATTCAATGGAAATGGATGTTGACAAAAATACTGGAAAAATGTGGTTTAGGTTGTGGGTTAAGAGTGGGGGATACTTAAAATGGGAATACCAATGTATTGAATGATGTTAAAATATGTAAATATATAAAAATATGAATTGTATATATGTATACAAATTAAAAAAAAAAAAAAAAAAACTACTCATCATTGTCATGAGTGGGAACCATTCTGAAGGAGCTCTTCCTTTTTCTGTTTCAGGGGCAGTGGTGGCCCAGAGAAGCAGGAAGGCAGATGAAGAGAGAAGTAGATGGAGTAGTGAAAGAAATGAAGGAGAAAGCAGATATCAAGACCGGAAAAGGTGTGCAGGATTCTGAAGAAATGATTCAATGAAACCTGTTTGATGGAGATAAGCTAGCAAATGATGGATGTATAATTACAACCCACCAGTTAGAAGGGTTGTGGGATTATTTACTTAAAGAAATTATAGTGCAAAGTGAGCTAGAAAATGAAGGAGATGTTTCTTGGGGGGGGGGGGGCATTATGGAGAAAATACAACAGGAGGATGCAGAGACAATCCTGAAGAATAGTGGTAAGATGGAAAACAAAACCTGTGCAGAGTAAGTAAAAGAAGGTAAAAGTGGAGTAGCAGAAAAGAAGGCAGACAAAAATGAAAAATGGAAGCATGTGGGAGGGATTCAAAGTAAAGAGGACAAAGAAATAGACATGTAGGAAGTATAAGACAATTTAATAGCTCATTCGGGTGTGAAAGCACATGAGGTAAGGGCATGTATTCTTGTTAACAAAGAGACAGTTTGTGGCATTATATTTGAAACTCCAAGCGAATAGTATGTGAACAATGAAACGAAGCCCTGCTCCTTTACTCATATAAAACAGACCAAAACATCCAATAAAATAATTAAGGTGTTTAATAAAGGTTAGCGCTTTCACCACTGGACAAGTGGCTTCATCAGACCATACAAATAAAAAAAATAAACCAACAGTTTTTAATACTTGTGTGTCCACAGATGCTTTCAATTAGTGTAACAATGTTATCCAATCTAATACATGGTGCGTGATGCGTAAGCATTATAAAGCATTCAAAATACTTTCCAATAAAAAGGGACTTTCAATTCAAGTCTAAAAACAGTGCATCGACTGAGGTTAAAAATCACTATTTGAAAAACAAGCAGCTGCCCCTAATTACAAAAATAATATTGTTCACTAATGCATCTAGTTAAAAAATTATTATAGAATTAAACTAGTCACAGATACATTCTCAGTAGTGATGATCCAACCCATTCAATGTCACCATGTGTATTACATTGCACGTAAAGTACGCTTAACCACTTAAAGTGATATCAACTTAAACAATGCATCAAACGTTTCTATTTGCTCATATATTAAATACAATATACATTTCACCTAAATATAGAGCAAAAACATCATTAGAATAACTAATAAATAGCTATATTCAGTAAATCCAAAGGAATAAACATTGCATATGAACAAATTCAAAAAAGTAGCTGGAATATCAATGATTCGTTCCTGGCTCTAATCTAATTGTAAAACGCTGCTATAGCCTAATTTACTGCCATAGATAATGTTGCATTACAAGCACCCTTAAGAGCTAGAATAGTGCAATAGATTTACACTAAGCAATACATCAGTTTGTATATATAATATAAATATAAACCACTGAATAGCAATGGTATACAACTTATACTTATATATATATATATATATATATATATATATATATATATATATATATATATATATATATATATATATATATAAAATAGGTAATATAATATAATATATAATACTATACAATAGCGAAACTGTTAATGTTTCAATAGCATATACTAGTGATGTTGGGAGAGTAAGAGCTGTATTTAGGAAGCATTGGCCACTCTTAATGACTGATGATAGAATCAAGGAAATTGTTGGAGAGCACCCCAGAGTCTGTTATAAGAATAGGAAAAAATCTAAAGAGGATACTTTGCTATCCTAAAGAAAATATTGATCTAGAGAGAGAGATGATGGGCACACAACCTTGTGGCCAGTGTAATCAATGTAAATATATTAGAACAGATAATTTCTTTTGTCAGCCAGAGACAGGTAAACAATATAAATTAAGAGTGAGGGCTGAATCTAGAAGCAAGAATGTTATCTATTTAGCCCAATGTAGTTGTTGTTCCTACTTTTATGTGGGAATGACTAATCATACACTCCAAGAAAGGATAAGAGAGCACATGAATAGTATCAGGTTACAGGATAGTATGAGTGTCTTATCTAGATATATTTATTGAACTGAACATATGCATCCATTCTTATTTCTTGTTTTAGAACAGGTTGAAGTTGGCAACAGAAAAGGGGACTTGAAGAATAGGACAGAGAGGAGTGAACTTAGATGGATACATTAACTGAGGGCAGATAAAGGTTTTGGCCTAAGTGGGAAAGTATCCATTAAACCAAATTTGGATTCTAGGGGGATACCTAAATGCTGATTATACACTTTCATGTTTTTTATTAGGTATTTGTGAACTAATGTCTCATTTATATATGAGCATATTCTATAAGCATATGATATAATCATATGTCTAATCATATGTTGGGAATGGCTTTGCATTGTGTATGAGTTTTACTAGGTTTATGAAGTATATTTAGTATACATAAGCATATTCAGATTTAATGTTTTGATGTACATTTGATTATAGTTTTTATTTTAATATATGCATGCCTTTATAGTTAGCTTTTCACATATATGACATTATATAGCAATATGTATACACATCTATTTATCTGTATATGCCTTTTATTATTCCTATAGTGCTGTAGGGACACTTTAGTTCATTGATATGTATATCATTTTTATTTTATATTTTATATATATGATTAGTTGTATCTAGCAATGTTTGATAGTTGTACAGTTATATATTTATATTCTTATATATAAGAATAAATTGTATACCATTGCTAGTCAGTGGTTTATATTTAGATTATATATACATACTGATGTATTGCTTAGTGTAAATCTATTGCACTATTCTAGCTCTTAAGGGTGCTTGCAATGCAACATTATTTATGGCAGTAAATTTGGCTATAGAAGCATTTTACAATTAGATTAGAGCCAAGAACGAATCGTTGATACTCCAGCTACTTTTTTGAATTCATTCAAATGCAATGTGTATTCCTTTGGATTTACTGGATATAGCTATTTGTTAGTTATTCTAATGATGTTTTTGCTCTATATTTAGGTTAAATGTGTATTTTATTTAATATATGAGCCAATAGAAATGTTTAATGCACTGTTTAAGTTGATATCACTTTAAATGGTTAAGCGCACTTTACGTGCAGCTTAATATGCATGATGATGTTGAATAGGGTTGGATCATCACTACTGAGAATGCATCTGTGACTAGTTTAATTCTATAATAATTTTTTAACTAGATGCATTAATGAACAATATTATTTTTGCAATTAAGGGCAGCTGCTTGTTTTTCAAATAGTGATTTTGATGCACTGTTTTTAGACTTGAATTGAAAGTCCCTTTTAATTGGAAAGTATTTTGAATGCTCTATAATGCTTACGCATCATGTGCCATGTATTATATTGGATAATGTTTTACACTAATTGAAAGCATCTGTGGACACACTAAGTATGTGAGTATAAAAACTGTTTGTTTATTTGTTTTATTTGTATGGTCTGATGAAGCTATTTGCCCAGTGGTGAAAGCGCTAACCTTTATTAAATGCCTGCATTATTTTATTGGATGTTTTGGTTTGTTTTATATGAGTAAATGAGCCATGCTTCGTTTCACTGTTCACATACTATTTGCTTGTATTATCTCTTCGTTTTTGTACAGTGGTCCGTTTACTCATTGGGTGATTTGCTTGATTTATTATATTTGAAACTGTTTTTTCAATGGAAAATTTTCTTGTTGAATATGAAAAAAAGACTGTATCCCCTGGAATATTTATGTGATAAAAGTATTTAACAGGGAAACAAAAAAAAAAGATACAAGTACAATTTCAAACAAAGGTAGAAAGAGAGACTTTGATGGGATTTTTGAAAGATTTATGTAAAAAGATTTGGACATTGCAAATGTTTGTAACAAAAGGGGTTTATGGACTGGTGTTTGTGATTGTAATACTGTGTTAAAAATAGAAAGAGAAAACAATTGTACATATATCAAGCATGATAAATGTTGAGGGGAACAGGGATGTTGCAAAATACTGGGAACAACCTAAAACCTGTTTTTGTGGAAAAGATGGACCTTGATAAGTAACTGTGACAAAAGAAAATGTTATATTTGTGAGGAAATGGGACATGATGCAAAAATATAAATTAAAATGTTATAAATGTAACAAAATTGGACTAACAGTAAGGAAAAAAGCAAAGAAATAGAAGAAAATGAACAAAGAGTAGAAATTTTAGAACTAGTAGAAACAGAAGAAAAAATATTTGAGAAAAAAATAATAAAGAGGTTATAGAAGAAGGTTCTGAATTAAGTGACTACCAAGAAATAAACTGAGAGGTAGTAAAAGGAAAAACATACTTCTATTGGTAAAATGGTAAAAAAATGGAATTTATAGGGATAAGTACAAAAGAAAAAAGAAAGGAAATGAATGAAAAATAATATATTTAGCTAATGACTGTGATTTGGTATAATGATTAAGGTGTTTGACTTACAAAGACAAGGTCCATGCTTGGTTATCACCTTTGGGAGTGAAATCTGTTACACTTAAAATGGCCTGTTAAGAAAGCTAGACTGTTAGCTATGAACTTATGAAAACATAAATCTAAGGAAAAATTAAAATTTTAGAGTGCTTTCTATAAATGTAAATAGTATTAAGAATATAGTAATAATAAGACTTTTGCAGAGGTGTAATGCATGTGATGTAGATATAATTATATTAAAAGGCACAGTATTTTTAACAAATGAAGAAAGATTACAAACAGAGAAACTATGAGGAGGAAAGATAATTTGGAATTTGGAAAATGAGAGATGTTCTGGAATAGCAGTATTCTGTCAAAATACAGTAAAGATATTAGATATAACTGTAGCACAAATGGGAAGATTAACTATGGTAGATTTAAAATGGAAAGAGCAAATATATATATTATAACAGTATATGCTCATACTAACTATGAAGAAAGGGAAAGCTTATTTCATCAGATTTTAGACTACGCAGTAATACATATGAATGTTATAATGATAGGAGGATTTAACTGTGATTTAAGAGACAAGCATTAAAGAAAAGAAATGATATAAGAAAAAATTTAGAAATTATAAGATGTGGTAAGTTAAAACTTTGGGACAAAAATTCATGGACTTACAAAAGGTGTATGTATAGAACTGAAACAGATTATTTTATAGTATCAGAAGGTTTAGTTATAGGAGAAGGGGAGGTAGTTGAAACAGGATTTTGTGATCATCTTATATAAAAATAGGTAAAGAAATAAAATGGATAAATGAGAAAGCATGTAATGAAGAAGGAAACAGATTAGTAATACAATTATGGAAATCTCATATTACTATGAGAACATTTTACACTGGTGGATGAGATTTAAGGAAAAGTATAAAATGCTTTTTTACAGTGGCAATATAAAGTAAGAAAAGTAGAGAAAGAAAAATTTAAAAGCACATATAATGATGCACTGACATTTTTTGAACACAATGATAGACAATATTTTGACAAAGAAAAAGGGTTATATGAAAGAAATCAAGAAAAAATCAAGAATTGTTATATAAGCAAAGATATTTTTACAAGGAAAAAGAGAAGTATTGAGTTGCTTAAGCAGATTAGTAAATGAAGATGGTAGTGTAAAGACAGAAATAAAAAAGTAAAAGGAGAAATAGTACTCAGCAAAAGATTATGAATAGTGCAATACCATATGTGCATGCAATGTTTAAAGAAAAACAGAAGGTAGTGCAAAAAAAATGGAAATTAAAAAAGTTAACAGAAAAAGAGAATAAATTATTGGAAAAGGAGACTTATTTAAATATGCTAGATAAAGTATTAGGACAAGTAAATATTGATTTAGCTGTAGGCCCAAATGGAATAGGGTATGAAATGTAAAAAAATTAAGGGACTGGCAAAAATATATTTTTTTAATGATTTTGAATGAATGGTTAAATGAAGGTTTCATGTATAAAGAATTATGTAGTAGAATACTTAAATTCATATGAAAGAAGGAAGATAGAAGAGAATTTAAAAAAATCGGGGACCAATAGTATTGGATAATAATGATTATAAGGTCTTTATGAAAATAATACAAAAGACATTTGAAACTAGAATGGAAATTATTATGGAAGATAGCATATTATAGTATAATGGGTAAGGGTTGCCAAGAATTATTAATGATAGAGAAATAGTAGAATATATCAACAGAAAAGAAAAAGTGAGAATCATGATAAGAGATCTTAAGGCATTTGACACAATTGGACATGAAAGCTTATGGGTAATAATGAAAGAATACAATATAAGTGTGAAATTTAAGAAATTATGTATGTCAGCATATAGTAATAATAAAGTAAAAATACTTGTAAATGGCTGGTTAAGCCAAGAGGTACATATGAAGAGTGATATATGACAAGGGTGTTCAATGAGTTGTATACTTTTTGCATTCGTTATGAATGTGATAGTATGTGAAATTAATTACAATATGAGGGGAGATGAGGTACATAACACCTGAAGGTTTAAGAATTCCAGTTCTGTTAACAAATGCAAATGACTTTATAATATTGGCAAAAAAATGGATAAAGGAAATAAAGGAAGTAATAATTTACACAAGTGAGTGTCTAGAGATGATAGGGATGACTTTAAATAAAGAGAAAAGTAAAGGTTTAGGTGAAGTAATAACGATCAGGGGTATGTATTTTACAAAATGAAATTTCTGTGTTAGTTATAACATTTGGGAATAAAGATGCAAGTAGAATTAAACGGGAGAAAACAATAGAAGAACTACAGCAAACATGATTTTTTCTGGAGAACATATGAATTATCATCCAGAAAAAAGGCTTATTTGATAAATTCAGTACTGGTGGGAAGATTGTTATACTTAGCATGTGTATTCATGTCACCAACAGCATTTAAAAAGGAATTATTGCAGATATTTTTTTTTTTATTTATATAAGGTTCGAGGTCAAACCCAGTAAAAAGAGGAGTTTAATATGTAAACAAAGAAGAAGGAGGTTTAGGATTAATTAAACCAGTGGTTTACACTGGTTCATTAAATTTGTACAAAGTGTTAAACTGGACAAATGAAAAATATGAGAGATTAGTAGTAAAATTATGTAAAGATAAGTATGATAAATTTGGGGGTATGGTAAAAAAAGAGAAAAAGAATATAAATGAAGAAATAAAATTTTACCAAGAAACATATTTTTGTGGAAAATAAAAACTGATGCTATAGAGAAAGATAGAAAAATATGGCATACGAATTTAATGATAAAACATTACTATGTAAATCCTTGGGCAAATCTAACTGATGAAAAAAATGAAGGCTATAAAAATAAGAAGCAAACTGTGTAATCAGAAAGTATGATGTCAAGATTTTTTGTGGAGACTGGTAATAGACACACTGCCAGTAAAAGGAAATATGTCATATAAAAAGAGAAGTGATAGAATATGTTTACATTTTCAAGAAGAAAAAACTACAAAACATGTTTTTGAAATGTAAAAGAGTAAAAAAGTTATGGGAAACATTATGCAAAGAAGATTTTTTAAGATATTAAATAAGTTGGTAAAATACACATGGATATGATTAAATATAGATATTATAAGAGTAGAAGTAAAGAATATGCTAAAAGAGTAGATACAAAGTTATTTTACATTATATGAGTTATATGGAATGAAAGAATAAATGAAATGATTAGTTGTAAATGGATTTTAGCAACAATATTAAGTAAAATCAGGTGGTGGTTATGGAAAAAGGAGTGGGGTCTATTAGGGTTGAAAATTTAGCATGATTGTAAAGAAAATTATAAGTATGTGTAAACAGATGTTTATATTTATATATTTGTACATATGTAAATATTTGTAAATATTTGAAAGTATGTAAACATTTTGTAAATAGTGGTTATTTTTGTATACAAATAAAGGGCCCCTACTCGTCATTGTTGTGAGTGCGAACCATTTTGGAGGAGCACTTCCTGTTTGCATTCCAGGCACAGAGGTAGCCTGGAGAAACAGGGAGGCAGATGGAGAGAGAAGGAGCTGATGGAGTAGTGAAATATATCAAGGATAAAGCAAATATCGAGACTGCAGAATGTATGCAGAATTCTGAGGAAATATTTCAAAGAATCCTGTTTTATGTAGATGAGCCAGCAAATGATGGATGTATAATTACAACCATTTGGGAGGGTTGCAGATGATTTACTTAAAGAAATGGTGGTGCAGAGTGAGCTAGAAAATGAAGATGCTTCCTGAGAGGACATTATGGAGAAAATACAATGCAGAGACAATCCTGAAGAATAGTAGTGAGATGGAAAAGAAAACATATGCAGAGAACGTAAAATAAGTCAAAAGTGGAGTTGCAGAAATTAAGAAAGATGAAAATGAAAAACAGAAGTATGTGGTAAGGATTGAAAGTAAAGAAGACAAAAAAATGGACAGGTATGAAGTGCGGGCCAATGCAATAGCTCCTTTTGGTGTAAAAGCACATGGGGTAAAAGTATTTAGTCTTATTAACAAAGAGACTTTTTGCAACATTATATTTAAAACATTTTCTTGGAGCATATGACAAAAACAAAGACTGTAACCCATGGTATATTGATGTGATAAAAACATGTAACAGAGAAACAAAAAAGAAGATTCATGTACAATTTTTAACAGAGGTAGAAAGGACATTTGAAAGCTTTATGTAAAGAAAACCTGGACCATACCTCTCAACTGTATAGATTTTCACAGAATATCCAGATTTTTCCTAATATTTTTGGTTCATTTTTCATAAAATTGTGGTTTTCTGTCAAATTAGTGGCAACTCATTAAAGATTGAAGTTAGAAAATAATGACAGACATTTCAGTGTCAGACTTCATACTCTTCAGAAAATTTATGCTAATGCAGAACCTGTTATTCGCCCCTGTGAGAGTGGTTACTGACTTGAAACTGTAGTTTTATTGGCCGTTTTGGGTCAATTCCAAAACTCCTTCATCTTCCTCTCTTAAAACCCTCTTTTGCGGTTTTATGATTTTTGAGCATAGCGCAACAGCGGGCAGTGCCGCCTAATTGGGTTTAAACTATTCCTGGCTCCACAAAGTCTGCTCTTCACTTTTTCCCTTAGAACTGCTCTATCTCTCAATTTAAACACCATATTCTCATTCTAAGGCCCTTCACTGGTCCAATTAAGTAATCCTACAAGTTAGCACTATTACACCATAAGCACTACTTACTCTTATACTCTCTACGATTACCCTGTCCTCTATTGGTCCGTCTTAAATTCAGTTTCCCTATATTACTCTAGCATGTCTAAAGGTCAGTCAATGGTTTCCTCTCCAGTCCAGCTGGTGAATCTGGGAATTTTGAGGCAATGTTACAACTGTCTCATGTACACGGACAACCCTCTCCTCCTCCAAACAGGTTCAAATATATGTGAGAGATGCAACTATTTAGCCAAACTGGAGGCTGAGCTCTCTCATCTCAAAACTGGTGTAACCAGTCAGGAGGAGATGGTAACCTCACACAACACAATTCCAGTATCACATAGTCCCACCACATCAGCGAACTAAACACATAAATACACAAAAACATACTCAGAGGTTCTAAATAAAAATCTACTTAAGCAACAGAGACCTCCAAAGCAGACATCCAAGCAAACGCTACCTCAAAACAAAACACACACAACACATAACCCACAAAGTCAGTGTGCCAAGCAGCCACAGCCCTTAAGGCTGAATAACACACCTGATACTCTTGTAATAGGTGACTCTATTGTCAGACACACTGACGTCCCGCTCACCAGGCTGAATAAAGAGAAGGTCACGGTGAGCTGCCTGTCGGGTGCTAGGATCCGCCACATAATGCAAGCACTCAGGTCACTCCAAAGCAAATACAAATATGACTCAGTCATTGTACATGCTGGTGTGAATGACCTGAGACGTACCTCCCTGGACTACATGAAAAGAGACATAGAGGAGGTCTCTGATCATGTAGCCCAGGCTGGTATGACCCTGACCTTGAGCAGCATCTTAACCTCACCTAGAATGATGCCGCAGTACAAGGACAAAATGATCGATTTTAACAATTGGCTAAGATTTTGATGTCATTCAAAGGGGATCCAGTGTCTGTTAGTCTGGGATGACATGCTCGACAAGCCATGTTGCTTCACTAGGGACGGCTTGCACCTGTCACCACTGGGCATTCGGATATTGGCAAAGGCTCTTGCCACCCCCATAGTGCCTTTTTTAGGCAAGGCTCAAAAGTCAAACCCACCCCCATAGACAGCACAAGGAACAAGAAACTAAGGGTAATGCTGCTAAACGCCAGAAGTCTTAACCTCAAGATGCACGCACTCGAAGCTCTCCTCAGTATGGAGAACATCGATATCTGTGCAGTGACAGAAACCTGGTTCAAGGCTCCAGAGAGCACCCCAGCACTACCAGGCTATACCTCATATCATGCTTTTCGGTCCCAAAACCCGGACCAAACCACAAAAGGAGGGGGAGTTTCTATATTTATCAAGGATATCCACACCTCCAGGTTAGTGGCATTGCACGAAGTATCGGAGACCATCCATGTGCAACTAACAGTGGGCAAGACTGCTTTTCAGTTTATAGCATCCTACAGACCACCCTGTCAAAGTCAGGAATCCCACTCGGCTTTCCTGAAAACATTGGAGAACATAAAGATCTCTCCGAACACCATTATATTGGGTGACTTCAACTACCCAAACATTGACTGGGAGCACTACTCAAGCCCCAGCACCTTAGCCCAAAGGTTCCTGGAAATTATAAACTCAAATGCTATGGAACAACTAGTCACCACTCCCACAAGAGGGGACAACATACTAGACCTGATCATTACCAACATGGGGACTCTATGCTCCACACCAGAAGTATATCCCTCATTGGTAAGATCAGACCATAAATTAATTTCACTGGATGTCCACATCCCGACCCCACCCCCAGCCCAGAAAACCACAGTGAAAAACTTCTCAAAAGCGAACTTCTCACTTCAAAACCGAAGTGGAATCCTTCAAGGCCCCAGGGCCAGTGGAAACTATGGCCCAAACTGCAGAATCCTATATAAACGCATTCTACGGACATCTCCAGGAATGCATGGATCATGCTATTCCAAACAAAGCTAAGACCCAATCATCCAAAGGCAGGCGTCCAGTCTGGTGGACCCCTGCCATAAATAAACTGTACAACAGAAGGAGGAAGCTACTACATGATAGAGAAAAATCCCTAATAGGGAAGGCATCTCTGATCAGTACTAGCAAAAAATTACGATCCCTCATAAAATCCTCCAAGGCCAGCTTCGAGAGAAAAATTGCACAGGACACCAAAAACAATCATAAGGCTTTTTTCAGTTATGTTAGAAACCTGGGATGCAACTCCCAGACTTGTTCTGAATTGATTCTAAACGATAAAAAATACACTGAACCCACAGACATCGCCAATATCCTGGCAGACAGGTTCAGTGCAAACTTCTCCACCCCCTCCACCCCAAAAGAGCAAGTATCTATCCCAGCAGAGGGCTGCCTCCCAAACATCTCTGATGCTCAGGTGAAGGCTGCCCTCTCCAAAGCAAAAAACACTGCTTCCATGGGACCAGATGGCGTCCCAGGTTGCGCCCTACATGAACTCCAAGAGGAACTAATCCTCAAATAAAACAGCTATACAATCTCAGCCTCACTACAGGATATGTGCCCACAGAATGGCGTGACAGCAACAGTGGTCCCACTCCACAAAGGTGGAGCCTCTATGGACCCTGGAAACTATTGCCCCATAAGCCTGACTAGCTTAGTCTGCAAGGCTATGGAGAGGATCATCATGGAGCTCATAAACAAATACATTGGGGACCTACAGACACTAGATCCTACCCAGTTCAGCTTTGTCAAGGGCAGATCCTGCCTTTTGAACCTGGTTGACTTCTTTGAAACAGTCACCAAAGCCATAGATGAAGGGAAGGTAGTCCACACAGCCTATCTGGACCTTGCAAAGGCATTTGACACAATACCCCACTCGGGCATCATAGAGAAGCTATCCAGCTTAAATATAAACCCCTATGTCACAAGATGGGTCGCAAACTGGCTCAAAGACAGAACCCACAGAGTGAGAGTTGCTGGAGCCATGTCAGACTCGAAACCAGTCACAAGTGGCATCCCACAGGGTTCTGTCCTGGGACCACTCTTGTTCGGTATATACTTTTCCGAGGTATAGGCAAACGTGGGAGGACTATGGCTCACCATGTTCGCAGACGACTGCAAACTGGGAGCCATAATCAACCCTCCAGCTGACACAAACATCCTTCAAAAAGGTCTCACAGAGACAGATAACTGGTGCCAGCGCCATGGTTTAAAGCTAAATGCCAAAAAATGTATAGTCATACCCTTTGGCAAAAACAATGTGCCCACAAATTACCACATAGGCGGAAACCCATTAAGTACAGAGAAAGTTATTAGCGACCTGGGGACCCAAGTTGATAGCAATCTCTTCTTTGAAAACCACATTGCCAAAGTGGTTAGAAAGACCTTCTACATAGCCCACCTCATCACGAAGGGTTTCACATCTAGATCAAGAGAGGTAATCGTGCCCCTTTATTCATCCCTCAGCAGGCCCATCATAGAATACAATGCCCCTTTTGGGATGTACCTTACCCGACACCTGCAGCAATTAGAAAGACCCCAAAAGTATCTCACCAAGAGGATCAAGGGTCTCAAACAGATGCCATATGCTGCTCAGTTAAAAAAACTCCAGCTCTACTCAGTTGCATACCGCCTACTTTGAGGCGATCTATGCCTGACATACAAAGCTATGTCAAATCCAGAATTAATGGACATGCTCCACCTCAGTAAATCTAAATCCCTTAGAGCCACACGCTCGAGGGACTTGAACCTCAGCACAGAAATAAATAGAACTTGCTGGAGGGACAGGTTCATAACCCAGAGGCTCCCTTCGCTCTGGAATAGAATTCCAGTTCATGTGAGGAGGAGCACCTCACTGAATCTCTTCAAGAAGAATCTTGATAGGTGGATGGGGGATCGTAGGTTTGTCCCAGGGATTACTCCCATGTCACTATTAGACAGAGGCACAGTAAACTAAACCTTAAAAAGGGCACAGTATACTCAAATCAAGGGGTGGCGTAAGCCATACAGAATCGGGCTAGGCTTATAATTGCCCCAGGGCAGATAGCCTAGTATGAACCTATGAACCTATGAACTTTTTAAGTTTATAAGACCAATATTTAAAAATTGTCCATATTTTTGGGCCTTTGTCCCACTTTTATTTATGTCTTTCTCCAGATTTCTTGCTATAAGAGGTTGAGAGGAATGACCTTGACACTGCAAACATTATGCAAAAAGAGTCTATGAAGTTGTGGCTGGGATTGTAATATTGTATTAAAAATAGAAAGAGAAAAAAAATATACATATACCAAACATGATAAATATGGATGGGAACAGGGATATTGTAAATTATTGGGGATGACCCAAAACATGTTTTTTGTGGAAAAGAAGGACATTTGATAAGTAACTGTGACAAAAGGAAATGTTATAGTTGTGAAGAAATGGGACCTGATGCAAAAAAAAATGTGAATTTAAATGTTATGAATGCAACAAAATTGGACATTTATGAATGGATTGCAAAATGCAAATAACAGTAAGAAAAAAGAAAAACAATGAACAAAGAAGAAATTTTACAAATAGAAGGAATAGAAGAAAAATTAGATGAGAAAAAATAAAGAAGACACAGAAGAAGATTCTCAAATAAATGATGAAGAAGACATAAACTGGGAGGTAGTAAAGGGGAAAAATAATTATATTACTAAAAGGGTAAAGAGAGAAAAAGAAATTTTAAAGGGATAAGTACAAAAGAAAAAAGAAAGGAAATGGATGAAAAAGAATATGTACAGCTAAAAACTGAGGCTTGGTATAAATATGGATATTATAAGAATCAAAATAAAGAATATGTTAGAAAACATAAAAAGTTATTTTATCTTGTATGGGTTATATGGAATGTAAGAATAAATGAAATTATGCTTAATGGTAAATGGATTTTAGCAACAATATTAAGTAAAATGAAATGGTGGTTATGTAAGAAGGAATGGGGGTCTAATATGGATATGTGTAAACAAAGTTTTATTTTATATATTTGTACATATTTAAATGTTTGTAAGCATTTTGTAAATAAGAGTTATTTTTGTATATAAATAAAGGACTTCTACTCTTTTCATCATGAGGGGGAATGTTTTTGCTGCTGTACTACCTGCTCCTGTTCCCATCGAAGAGGCAGCTAGGAGAAGCTGTGCAATAATGGAAGAAGAAAAGAGTTGTTTTGTTGCTAATAGGAGTTTGGTTTTGTCAGTTGGCAGAAAACTGTTGAAATGTGAGTTGTACAAATGGTGTTTAGCTCACATTAAACATTGTGATTTTTGAAGAAGTTGCTGGCACTGAAACTGCTTCTTGAGGTTTGCCTGATGAAATATTGGTTGGTTTACTGAACAAAGATGATTCTGGAGAAGAATCTGAGATTTGTTGGTTGGATATGATGGAAAACATTTTTGGAAAGGACAGAAAGTTGTGCAGTAAAGAAATGAATCTTATGTTGTATGGACAGAAAGTTAGAGGCAGGATGTAATCTTGAAAATCATATACTGATACAGTTGGAAGAACAAAAAGTATTGTAAACTTTATTAAAAAAAAAGTTTGTTGCTCAGATAAGAAATAAGAAAGAATACATAACAGAGCAATGTTTTATGTGGGACAATTTAATGTTACCTTTGCATGTGAAGCAAAAGACATTAGATCCTTGATTCATGAAGACTTAATGTATGAATTTCTGTTTAACTGTCAAAAAAAAAGATTGTTACCCATGGAATGAGTTTATATTTTTCAGGCAAGGAACTTGATTAATAAAAGTATTTGTTTAATTTCTTACTAAGAAAATTGAGTTCATAGGTTCATAGGTAAGTGCTAGGCTATCTGCCCAAGGGCATTTATAAGCCTAGCCAGAATGGGTTGGCTTTCACCACCCCCTTAGATTAGTTCCCTGTGCCTCTATCCAGCAGAGCCATTAGTTCCCTGTGCCACTGTCCAGCAGAGCCACTGCAGTGATCCCTGGGGTAAATGTTCTGTTTCCCATCCACTCATCAAGGTTTCTCTTGAAGAGTGTTACTGAGGGGCTCTGCCTGATGTATAGTGGAATCCTGTTCCAAAGCATGGGGAGTCTCTGGGACAGGAATCTATCCCTCCAGCATGTCCTATTTATCGTTGTTGTGAGGTTTATATTTCTAGAGTGTGTGGCTCTCCGGGATTTGTTTTTTTTTTTAGGTGGAGCATGTCCATCAATTCTGGGTTGGACATGGCCTTGTATGTCAGCAGGGATCACCTCTGAGTAAGCGGTATACAACCAAGTACAGCTTGAATTTCTTGAGTCGGGCTGTATAGGGCATCTGCCTGAGGCCAGTAATCCTCTTGGTGAGGTACCTTTGTGGTCTTTCCAGCTGTTGCAGGTGTCTTGTAAGGTACATCCCAAATGGGGTGTTGTATTCTATGATGGGTCTAATGAGTGATGAGTACAGAGGCACAATAACCTCTTTTGTTCTAGATGCAAATCATTTTGTGATTAGGTGAGCCACATAGAAGGATTTTCTAACCACCTTGGCAATATGATTATCAAAGGAGAGATTACTATCTACTTGGGTTCCCAAATCCCTTATTACATTTTCTGTATTTAGGGGGCTACCACCTATGTGGTAGTTCATGGGTACTTTATTTTTTCCAAAGGGGATAACTATGCACTTTTTGTCATTTAGCTTGAGGCCACGATTTTGACACCAGGTATCCGTCTCAGTGAGACCCTTCTGGAGGGTGTCTGTATCAGCCGGAGAATCAATTATGGCCCCTAGTTCACAGTTGACTGTGAACTTGGTCAGCCATAGTCCTCCTATGCTTGCCTGTACCTCGGAAAGTATATACCGAACAGGAGGGGACCTAGGACTGAGGCTGGGGGGTGCCACTTGTAACCAGTTTAGAGTCAGATGTAGAGCCTGCAACTCTCACCATGTGGGTTCTATCCATGAGCCAGTTGGTAACCCATCTCATGATGTAGGGATTTGTGTTCAAGCTGGTGAGCTTGTCTATAATACTAGAATGGGGAATGGTGCCAAAAGCATTTGTGAGGTCTAGGTAGGCTGTGTGGACCTCCTTTCCCTCATCTAATGCCTTGGTAACTGTCTCAAAGAAGTCCACCAGGTTTAGGAGGCATGATTTGCCCTTAAAAAAGCCAAACTGGGTAGGGTCCAAGGTTTGGAGGTTCCCAATGTCTCTGTTAATGAGTTCCATGATGATGCGCTCCATAGCCTTGCAGACCAGGCTAGTCAGGCTTATAGGGTGATAGTTCCTGGGGTCCGTTGTGGCTCCACCTTTGTGGAGTGGGATAACTGTTGCTGTGTGCCATTCTGTGGGTATGTAGCCTGTAGAGAGTCTGAGTTTGAACAGTGTGTTTAGGTGAGGGGTTAGTTAATTTTGGAGCTCTTGTAAGACACAGCCTGGGACACCATCTGGTTTCATTGAAGCTGTGTTTTTGGCTTTGGATAGGGTTATTTTAACCTGTGTGTCGGTGATTGATGAGGCCCTACATTCTTCTGATATGGTTATGGGCCCTTTAGGGGGTGAGAGGGGGGTGAAGTTTGCACTAAACCTGTCTGCCAGAATGTTGGCAATATCAGTCGGTTCACTGTATTTTGTGCCATTCTGCACTAACTAAGAGCAGATCTGAGAGTTTCCATTTAGGTTCTTGACATAGCTAAAGAATGCTTTGTTGTTATCTTTGGAGTCATTAGCAATTTTTCTTTCGAAATTAGCCTTGGATGATTTAATGAGGGATTGTAGTTTCTTGCTGATACTGATCAGGGATGTCTTTCCTTCTTGGGATTTTACTCTTTTCTGTACTAGTTTCCTCCTTCTGTTGTATAGCTTGTTTACGGCAGGGGTCCACCAGACTAGTTTCCTTTTCTTGGAGGAGTGAGTTTTGGTTTTACTTGGGATAGCACAATCCATGCATTCCTGCAGATGCTCATAGAGTGCCTTTGTAAAAGTTTCAGCAGCGTGGACAGCATTGTCCTTTACCATGGGGGCTGTGAACCTTTCCACCTTGGTCTTAAGTAACATGAAGTTTGCTTTTGAAAAGTTTTTCATGGTGGTTTCCTTGATTGGGGGTGGGGGTAGAATGTGGATATCCAGAGTGATTAGTCTATGGTCTGATCTACCCAGCGAGGGGTTGACTTCCGGTGTGGAACACCAGTCGTCCATGTTGGTGATAACCAGATCCAATATGTTGTTCCCTCGGGTGGAGGTGTTGACCAGTTGATCCAGGGCATTCGAGTTTATAATTCTATGAAGCGTTGGGCAAGGGAGTTAGTACTTGAGTAGTTCTCCCAGTTTATGTTTGGGTAATTAAAATCACCCAGTATTAGGGTGTTTGGTAGGACCTTCACATTTCCCAGTGTCTCCAGAAATGCGAAATGGGGGTCCTGGGTCATGGTGGGTAATCTGTAGCAAGCTACAATTTGGATTGAAGTTTTGCCCATTGTTAGTTGCACATGGATGATCTCTGATGCATTGTGCTGCACCACTAACCTGGAGGTGTGGGTATCCTTGATGAATATGGATACACCCCCGCCTTTTGTGTTTCGATCCTGGTTCTGTGGCTGAAAGGTATGGTATGAGTTATAGCCTAGTAGTGCTGGGGTGCTCTCTGGAGCCTTAAACCAGGTTTCTGTTACTGCACAGATGTCAATGTTTTTCATACTGAGGAGTGCCACGAGTGCGTGCATTTTGAGGTTTAGACTTCTGGCATTGAGTAGCATTACCCTCAATTTTTGGTTACTTGTGCTATTTATGGTGGTGGGTTTGTCTTTTGAGCCTTGCCTAAAAAAGGCACTATGGGGGCGGCAAGAGCCTTGGCCAGTATTTGAAAGCCTAAGGGTGACAGGTGCAAGCCATCTCTTGCAAAGCAACGTGGCTTGTCGAACATGTCATCTCAGGATCCCCTTTGAATGACACCAGAAACTTAGCCAATTGTTAAAATTGATCATTTTGTCTTTATACTATGGCATCATTCTTGGTGAGGGCAGGATGCTACTCAGGGTCAGGGTCATACTGGCCTGGGCTACATGATCAGAGAACTCTTCCATTTCTCTTTTCATGTAGTCCATGGAGGTACGTCTGAGGTCATTCACACATCAATGGACAATGACAGAGTCATATTTGTACCTGTTCTGGAGTGACCTGAGTGCTTGTGTTATGTGGCGGATCCTGGCACCTGACAGGCAGCTAACTGTAACCTTCTCCTTCTCCAGCCTAGTTAGTGGGACATCAGTGTGCCTGACTACAGAGTCGCCTATTACTAGTGTGTTGGGTATGTCATTTTGCCTTAAGGGCTGTGATTGCATGGCACACTGATTATGTGAAGTATGTGTTTCATGGTTGGTGATGGGGTGTGGAGATTGCTTGGATGTCTGCTTTGGAGGTCTCTGTTGCTTTTGCAGATTTTTATTTAGAGCCTCCGAGTATGTTTTCATGTATTCATGTGTGTTATTTGCCGGTGTTGGTTTATTAGGTCTATGTGAGACTGGTGGTGTGTTGCAAGTATTACCCTGCTCCTCTTGACTGTCAGTTCCAGTCTTGGGTTGAGAGAGCTTTGCCTCCACTTTGGCTGTATAATTGCATCTCTCGCATATATTAGTGTTTGGTGGTAGGAGAAGAGGGTTGTCTGTGTACATGAGGCAGTTGTAACACTGCCTCAAAATGCCCAGATTCACCAGTTGGACTGGAGAGTACACTGGGAACTGCCCTTTGGATATGCATGAATAGGTAGAGTAAGCTGTTTTTTTGATTGGCTGGTGGGGACAAATAGAGAGCCTTGTCCTTCTGGACAGTATAGGGGGGTCTAGTGCTAGGGTTAATTAGTGCTTGCTATGAGTTTTAAGCAAGTGCTTGACTGTGAAATTAATGGTTTGAGTGCTAAAGTTGAAGGTTTGTCTAGTTCCAACGGAAAAATTGAAGAGTAGATATCGTGAAACCGAGAATAGTTTAACTCTAGCTCACCAGAACTGTCCGGTGTGCAAAACCGTGCAAATGCATTTTTTATAGCAGGGAAGTGAAAGACATAGAAATTAGCCCAAAATGGCCAATAAACTACTTACTTCTGGGTTGAAACCACTCCTCCAGGGACAGATAGGTTGCTCAAAGCTCCCCTCTCTCACAGGTGAACAGAGAAACTTCCTTCTATCCAAGTAAGGTATGGGCAACACAGAAACTTATAACACAGCCCTGGATTCAGCAATAACCTGAAAACTGGACTATGCTCATTCAGAAAGGCAAGAAACAAGTATATATATATATATTTTTTTTTTTTTCAGAAAATAGAGCAGATACAATCAAAACAACACTTTAAATGCACAGAAAAGGCTATCACACTTTAGTGTGTAGCCTATAACAGTTAAACAGATTATTTAAACACAAAAATGACTTAATTCAAGTGCAGGCAGCAAATAAGTACAATATGTAGCAATAACAAACTTTTTAAATCAGAGATTCGCTAAAAAAACTGGTGTTTCAGGCAGAATTAGTTAAGACAGCAAGAAAAGCAGAAAAATGATACTTAATCACTGCAAAGTCTCTCTTTTGTCTCTCTGCTGCTGTCGACTCTGCAGAACACCTGGAAGGCACTTGCTGAGTGGAATACAAGCGCAAAAATTGTGCAAATGCAGATGTTCGCCATCTCCCATTGCTGCAGTCCTGACAAATGGGTACTCCGCTGCCCACCATCGGCCCGAATACCAAAGGGCTAGAACCGGCGTCGGTCACAAGCGCCTGAGACTGACGTAAGTACTTGTCAGTACAAATGCGCATGACCGACACCATAACCTCAGTCTTTCTTGCCGCATGGTCCTCAGCAGAAGCAGTTTTTGCAAGTGCCGTTCGGCGTTCTGGAACTGTCGGTTTTCGAGTTTCAGACCGGATACCAAGTTGGCTAAGTACCCTGTTGGGAACATTTTTTGTCTTTTTCTTGCCTCAGTATTGCCGGATGTCAGAAAAAGTTAATAACTGTATTTCTTGTGGGAAACAGATTCCTCATAGGGATTACCATTCACTCTGCATTCCTTGTTTAGGGCCTGAGCACGACGTTGTTGGGTGTCGCTTTTGTGCTACTTTTAACAAGCGTACTATTAAACGCCGGTTGGACTGTGCTAGGCTGGTGTTTGGTAAGCGTTGTAATTATAACATGCCGTCGGATTCTCCGACGACTGGTTCTTCTAAGAAGCGCAAAGATAAGTCTTTGCGGTCCAAACAGGATGAGGCGTCCACTCGGACGCCGGTTCTGTGGAACCACTGACTGCTTCAGTGGCTCCTTCTGACAGTTTACCAGTGTGTCTAGGGGAGCCTTTGTTACTGCAGGAAGTGGCTTCTCCTGTATTAGGCCAGGCTGAGGGTGCTTCTTTGTTGTCAGTGGCTTCCTCCCCTCATAGGGTAGTTAGACCTCCTCCTTCTCAAGGCAAAGGCCATTCTAAATCTAAGTCTATCCCTGCTGGTGCTAATCCCCAGGGTCCAGCTCCTAGGAAGCACATGTTAAAGATGGCTGAAGATTTGATTACTTTAATTAGGGTTCCATGCCCCCCCCTGTGAAGAGGCCCAGGATAGACACAGAGTTGGAGGGTCTGGTTCAGTCTTCCAATGAGTCAGATTCCTCTGTGGAAGAGCTTCAGGATTTCCCTCCCTATTCTGATTCGGAGGCTGAGGATGCTACTCCCTCTGCGTCCCCTCCAGAAGATTTTTCTTTCTCTGAAACTTTGCATTCCATGAGGGAACATTTCCAGTGGGATGGCCAGGATTATTCTGATTCTCGTAAAAGGCTGAGAGAATTCTTGTTTTTACCTCAGCACAGGCCTTTGGCTATTCCCCCTGTCTTGGATGTTGTTCAGGATGTATTTTCTGAGGCTGCCCTTAACCCAGATTCTCTGCCCCCTGCCCCAGTTAAACCAGATAGATACTACAGGGTTCCGGGAGCGCACAAGTACTTGTATAAGAGTCCTAGGGCTGATCCAGAAACTATTTCTCAAGGCCCCAAAGGTGTTAAGGCTTCTGTGGTTAAGAATCCGGTTCCTCTGGACAAGGATGCTAGGGCCCTGGATAGGTGGGGTAAAAAACTGTATACCTCTTCTACTTTGGCTATGAGAGCTTTAAATTGTCAATTTCATATGCTCAGGTATCAGAATTATTTGCTAAGTCAATTGAAATGTAAAGTGGATGCTTTGTCTGAAGGTGTTGAGTGTAAGGAGCTTCAGGATTTAGTGCATGCTTCAGACCAGGTTGGTAAGCATTCTTTGCAGTGTGGTTTTGATGCTTTACAAGCTTCTTCCAGGGTGGCTGCTACTAGTTCTGTTGTTCGCAGACATGCCTGGCTTAGAGATCAGTCCTTGTCAGAGCATGTTAAGGCTCGCATTATGGATGCTCCTTTGCAATCTGATGTTCTTTTGGCCCTCCAGTGGAATCAGTTTTGAAAAAATGGAGGAAAAAGCTAAGTCTATGCAGACGGTAAAGGACTTCTTACAGGTTCAGCCCCTAAGTTCAGTAGGAATTGGCCTGCTAGGGATGGTCTTTTCCCTCTTGGATTTTCATTCTAGGGGCAGGTCGAGGCGTGGTAGAGGTAGGGCTTCCTCTCAGGGCCCTGTTACTTCTAGGCCTTTGAATTCTTTTACCCCTTCTGCTGGAGTGGGCAGGGGTCAGTCCTTTCGGAAGCAGTCCCAATGACCTGTGTCTTCAGCTGCCGGACTCTGCTTTGCTGGCAGCTCCTCTAGGAGAAAAACTGGGACTTTTCAAAGGGAATTGGCATTTGGTTACCCAGGACAAATGGGTATTGGACATTATAACTCGAGGCTACAAGTTTTATTTTCACACATTCCCTCCTTTCAAAGGTATGCCAGATGTGCCTCATCAGCAAAGACTGGAAGCGCAGGCACAGATTTTTTCTCTGCTCCGGTTGGGAGCAATACAGGCAGTTCCTTCTGTGGACAGGGGCACGGGGTTTTATTCCCGTCTTTTCTTAGTGCCAAAGAAGGGAAATACTTGGAGGCCCATTCTGGATTTATCCATTCTAAACACCTTTCTGGAAATTCCGAAATTCAAGATGTTGACACTGCAGCAGCTGTTGCCTATGCTAGGCAGAGATCACTGGATGGTGACTTTGGATCTCAAGGAGGCCTATCTTCACATTCCTATCAGGCCCAGTTGCAGGAAATTCCTGAGGTTTCGGACTGGGAATTTGCATTATCAGTTCTCTGCATTGCCCTTTGGCTTATCTACTGCGTCCAGGGTATTCACAAAAGTCCTGGCTCCAGTAATAGCTTTTCTCCGGCTGAGGGGAATTCAAATTTATCCTTATCTGGACGATTGTTTGATACTGGCTCAGGGCAGGCACGAACTTCTTCGACATCTGCAGTATGTGATGACAGTTTTCAGATGCCTAGGGTATTCTGTGAACGAAATAAAGTCCAGTCTAGTACCCTCACAGGAGATGTGTTTTCTGGGTGTGAGACTGAATACAGCTACTCAGATGGCATCTCTTACCCCGGACAAACAAAGAAATCTTCACCTATACTTCCAACAGCTATCCGTAATGTCCAGGCTGACTGCAAGGACAGTCCTTCAAGCCTTGGGGTTCATGGCATCTTGCATTCTAGTGCTTCCCAATGCCAAACTGCATATGAGGAAGCTACAGTGGTATCTCAAAAGCGTTTGGACTCAACACAGCCACGATTTGGATACTGTCATTCGGATTCTACCTTGCATTCAGAAAGAATTTGTGTGGTGGGCTCAGGAATGTCACCTAAACAAGGGACTCTCTGTGACCCAACCGGAGGCAAGTCAGATATTAACGACAGATGCCTCGGAGTCAGCCTGGGGAGCTCATTTCAAAGGAAAATGGATTCAAGACCTTTGGCCCCCGGAGCTGCTTCACTTGCATATCAACATGAAGGAGATGCTGGCAGTTCAATTTGCATTGAAAGCATTCAAGGATCTACTTCGACCAGGACTGGTGTTGATTCGAACAGACAACACAACTGTCATGTGGTACATCAACAAGCAGGGGGGAACTCATTCTTACCCTCTTTGCAGACAAGCAATGCTGTTATGGGAAACTGCTTTGGATCTGCACATCACTCTTCGAGCACAGTTTCTGCCAGGAGCACAAAATTCGTTAGCAGATGTTCTGAGCAGACAGATGGTGGATCCTCACGAATGGAAGTTGGACCCTCAGGTATTTCGTCAGTTGACCATGGCTTGGGGAACTCCAGACATAGATCTGTTCGCTTCTCCTCTGAATTCCCAACTACCTCTGTTTTGCACAAGGCTGTTTCATCCGAAAGCCTGGAAAATAGATGCACTATCCTTCAGTTGGAGCAACCTTCACGTGTATGCCTTTCCTCCTCTGCCTCTTCTTCCAAAGGTCCTGTTGAAAGTCAGGAGGGACAAACCTTGCATGATCCTTATAGCGCGGATTGGCCTCGTCAACATTGGTACCCTCTGCTGAGGAGCCTAATTCACGGGACACCTTGGCCATTACCATGGATTCCTCACTTATTGTCTCAAGAAAACAATCATTTTCTCAATGTCAGGGTGCAATCCCTACACCTGACAGCCTGGCATTCAGTTTTAGAGGATGAGGGCCTTCAGCTCCCTCAACAAGTTTTGGATGTCCTTTTGGAGGCCAGGCGTCCTAGTACTCGAAAAGTTTATGCTGATAAATGGAAGAGATTTTTTCTTTGGAGTTCAGCTAAAGGCCTTGATGTCACGTTGCCTAATTTGAGTTGTACTTTGCAATATTTGACTATGTTACTGGACAAGGGTTTGTCCTTCTCTTCTATAAAAGTGCATGCTGCAGCTATTTCTGCTCACTATGATGGTGATCCTCCTTTATTTTCACATCCTTTGCTTAAACAGTTTCTTAGAGGGCAAAGAATATAAGACCCCCACGAAGGGCTCCTACTCCTGCCTGGGATCTTAATTTTGTTTTGGAAAAGCTGACTCTGCCTCCTTTTGAACCTGCAGCTACGGCTGAATTGAAGTTGTTGTCCTGGAAGACTGCTTTTTTATTGGCTGTTACTTCTGCTAGAAGGGTATCTGAATTACAGGCTCTCATGGCAGTGGAACCTTTTCTGATTTTTCACCAGGACAGAGTTTCCTTGCGTACTAATCCTACCTTTCTGCCTAAGGTAGTTTCTAATGTGGCATTGCACCAATCTATACATTTGCCTACTTTTTATGCTAACCCCCAAAATGAAGGGGAAAGAGTTTTGCATTCTTTGGATGTGCATAGGCAGTTACGATATTATTTGTTCAGAACCAATGAGTTCCGGAGATCTCAACAGTTATTTGTTTCGTTTGCTGTGGCTTCAAGTGGGAAAGCTGTCTCGAAACAAACTATTTCCAAGTGGATCGGCCATTGTATTGCTTTTTGTTACTCTCATCATGGTAAGGAGGTTCCAGTTGGGATCAGGCCTCATTCTACTAGGGCTACGGCCACCTCTACTGCTTTTTGAGAGGGGTAGCTACTAAAGACATTCTAGAGGCAGCTACTTGGAGTTCTGTACATACCTTTACAAAGCATTATCATTTGCCTCTTTATTCTAGATCTAGGGCTGGGTTTGCCACTGCAGTCTTACAGGGCATGTCTGCAGCTCCTCCTGCTATTTAGTTGGCCAGCCCCCCTTTTTCCGTTGCTCTGGGATTCTACCCATTTGTCAGGACTGCAGCAATGGGAGACGATGAACATAGTACAGTTTTGTACCTACCATAAATGTAGATGTTCGAGGATCTTCATTGCTGCAGTCCTATTTTCCCTCCCTCCTTCCCCCTTTTTCTTTTTAGATTGGGGTGTTTTGGGTGGTGTTTTCTTTTTTTGCATTCTGACGTCTGAGACAAGAAAGACTGAGGTTATGGCATCGGTCATGCGCATTTGTACTGACAAGTACTTACGTCAGTCTCAGGCGCCCGTGACCGACGCTGGTTCTAGCCCTTTGGTATTCGGGCCGATGGTGGGCAGCGGAGTACCCATTTGTCAGGACTGCAACAATGGAGATCCTCGAACATCTACATTTATGGTAGGTACAAAACTGTACTTTTTGATAGCAAGGAAGTGAAAGAAATAGAAATTAGCCCAAAATGGTCAATAAACTACTAACTTCTGGGCTGAAACCACTCCTCCAGGGACAGATAGGCTGCTCAAAGCTCCCCTCTCTCACAGGTGAACAATGAAACTTCCTTCTATCCAAGTAAGGTATGGGCAACACAGAAACTTATAACACAGTCCTGGATTCAGCAATAACCGGAAAACTGGACTATACTAGTTTAGAAAGGCAGGAAACAAATATTTTTTTTGTTTTTGTTTTTTTTTCAGAAAATAGAGCAGATACAATCAATGCAACACTTTAAATGCACAGAAAAGGCTATCGCACTTTAGTGTGTAGCGTACAATAATTAAACAGATTATTTAAACACAAAAATGACTTAATTCAAGTGCAGGCAGCAAATAAGTACAATATGTAGCAATAACAAACTTTTAAATAACAGAAACGCTAAAAAAACTGGTGTTTTAGGCGGAATTAGTTAAGCCAGCAAGAAAAGCAGAAAAATAATATTTAATCACTCCAAAGTCTCTCTTTTGTCTCTCTGCTGCTGTAGACTCTGCAGAACCCCTGGAAGGCACTTGCTGAGCAGAATACATGCACAAAAACTGTGCAAATGTGTTTTTTATAGAAGGGAAGTGAAAGAGATATAAATTAGCCCAAAATGGTCAATAAACTACTAACTTCTGGGCTGAAACCACTCCTCCAGGAACAGATAGGCTGCTCAAAGCTCCCCTCTCTCACAGGTGAACAATGAAACTTCCTTCTATCCAAGTAAGGTATGGGCAACACAGAAACTTGTAACACAGCCCTGGATTCAGCAGTGACCTGAAACCTGGACTATACTAGTTCAGAAAGTTGGGAAACAAGTATATATATTTTTCAGAAAATAGAGTGGATACAATCAAAATAATACTTTACTCAATTAACCAGTTAAAAAGCTCAAAATTGAGGCCTGTTCCAGCAGTCTTCAATCAGGCAAGTTCTACGTGCAGACTCCTGCTACTAGGGTATAGAGAAACCTTCTCTAAAAAAGACGGCCTGGATCAGTGCACTAGTTATACAAACAAAGCTAGATCCAGCAGGCCTGAATCTAGTCTATGCTACAGCAAACAAGGAGTACCGATTTCATAAAGAAACAGTTCAAGTAAACATGTGCAATAAGCCTTTAACCAGAAATTCCCAGCTCAGAAGTGCAGAATCTAGCCTCTCCTCCCACAAGAGTGCAGACCACAAACCTTCTTAATGTAAAATAACTGGCCTGAAGCCCAAGTGCTTAACCCAGAACTAATACACTTTTAGAATAACAGACACTGAGCCTTCAATCAGCAGTTCCCAACTTAGAAGGATGTATGCTACCTGTCCTGCCACAACAGTGCAGACCCCAAACCTTCCTAATGTAAAACAACTGTTTGAAGCCCAAGTGCTTAAACCAAAGGCCTTAGAATAACAGTTAAAAGGTATTAAAATATATTTTTCATTTTTGTCCCATACAGTGTCTGATATTATGAAAGTTAAAGATGAAAGGGGCATTTGGAATAGAGGGTGGGAATGGGGTGTTATTTTAAAATATGAAAAAGATAGGATAAAGCATTTGCAAGTGTTATGTATGCAATGGCAATAAAAGTACAATTAGATATATAGGACAGTTGAAAACTTTTTTGTAGGGATTTTAGTAATCTGATAAATGAGTGTATAAAATAATGTGTAATCAATGTGGAGGTAAAGGCCATATGATGAATAAGTGTTAGAAGGAATGTAGAATATGTAAAAAAGAAGGGCATTTTTGGTTTGATTGCAAAAAGAATAAGCAAGACAATGTTGAACAGGATGATGAATAAAGTATTTAATGTCTGAAAGTAATGAGATAGGGGTAGAAGGGGGAAAGGTGTTAATGAAAAAGAAGATGAAGTAATAGATGAATTAGATAAAAATGTTATATTTTAGGATAATGACATTTACTATACCGAGAATGTTGAAAATGAATAAGACATTAGAAGGGATATGTCAGATGTTTGAAAAAGATGTTAGAAAAATAAATTCGATAGGTGCTAGGGTAAGGGTAAGGAAAAGAAGATTTAAAAATATATCATCCAATATTAAGAAGAAAAGTAATGGCTAGCTTTAGATGTGTTTTGGTAAATGAAAACAGTAAAAACAGTGAAAAATCACTTTCTGAGGATCAAGAAATATTTGTAAATAAACAGTTATTAAACTGGAGAAAGAAAATTAAGCTTAGAAAATAAAAAAAAATAGGGTGCTTTCAGTAAACATGAATAGTATTATTAATGCTGTAAGAAGGATAGGGCTACTGGAATGGTGTGCTAAATGTAATATACATATTATTATTATTATTATTATTATTATTATTAATAAAGAAGATGTAAGATTCCTGACAAGAAAAGAAAGATTGCAAAAAGATGTTTGTGGGGTAGCAAAATAATATGGAATTTAGGAAGTTAATGTTGTTCTGGAGTGGCTGTGATGTGCAGAAAAACAGTAAAAATATTAGATGTAACCTTGATAAGGATGGGAAGGTTAACTGTTAAGGATGTGAGGTAGAAAAATATGTTTACAACATTAAGGTATTATACACATACACAAATAGCAAGGAATGAGAGACCCTGTTCCATCAAATATTAGTTTATGTGAGGTTAACACGAAAATTATTATTGCAGGGGACTGTAATTTAAGAGGAAAATGTAAAAATAAAAGGAGAGCTATAAAAATATCAGAAGTGATAAGATCTGAAGTTATTTGGATGGAATTAAAGTTAATGGACTTATAGAAGAGGTCCAATTGGATCTGAAATGTATTATTTTTTACTATCAGAAGGTTTCAGTGTGGCAGATGGTGATACAGTAGAGACAGGTGTTTGGATCATTTAGCAATATAGATGGAGGTGATGGAATAAAGAGAGTATATTAAAATAGGAAAAAGAATAAAAAGAATAAATTGGAAATTAAAAATAATAAGCTGGAATAAATGCCAAAGGTGGCAAACAAATAACCAATAAAATGAGCAACCACCAGTAGCTGTAAAGACAAGCTGAACACAAAACGTAGCACTTTTAGAGTACCAAGTTTTAATCCATGCTTTTGTCCACAGGTAGATTTATTCAGAATCAACCCCTAACTACATTTAACTCAATTAATTTATACAAATTCAAATATTTAATAAACAAATGAAATTATCCAAACAATTAGATTAAAACAATTACATTAAAATTAGCTTAAAAATGCTGTTAACCATTCTGTCAGCATACTTTTCTCTCATATTTATGGATTATGCAATTGGTTTTTCTTTCATATGGGGTTCAAGATTAATCCCAAAAGAAAAGTGGTGTGTTGTATATTAATGGAGATGAAAGGGGGTTTGGGTTACTAAATCCAGTAGTTTTATGTGTTTCCACTTCTATAGAGTATTAAAGTGGGTAAAGGAAGATAATAAGAATTTAATAGTGGGAATATTTAAATACAAGTACTACAAATTCTTGGAGATGATGAGAAACAGCAAAAGAACATGTAAATGAAGAAAATAAAAATTATGAAAGAAAAGAACATGTAAATGAAGAAAATAAAAATTATGAAGGAAAAATAGTAACATGGAAAATAAAAATTGCTGATATAGAGAAAGATAGTTGGATGTGCTATAATGTGATGAAACAATATCATTATATAAATCCATGGAAAGAATTTCCAGAACAGGTATTTAAAGCCATCAAAATAAGGAAAGAATGGTGTTCCAAGATAGTACAGTGTCAGGATTTTCTATCAAGATTGGTAATAAATAACTTACCAGTAACAGGGAATACACCATATAAAACAAACATTTATTTTATAGGAAGAGGCAATTAAGCATGTTTATTTGAAATATAAAAGAGTGGTAAAACTCTGGAAAAGTTTTGTGAGAATATTCTTTTGAGAATATTAATGACAGATAATATATATGTGAGAAGGGTAGATATGAATTTGTTTTATGTAATATGGGTTATTTGGAATGAAAGACTGAATGAAATTTTGTTAATGTGAAATGAATTTTGCTAGATAATATTGTGAAAAAATAAATTATGGTTGTGGAAAGAGTTGAGGTCAATTGTGGAAGAATAACAATGACAATATTATAAGAAAAATAATAAATAGTAAAAATAGAAATGAGTACATATGCACCTGTAAATATATGAACTATGTAAATATGTAAATATATAAATAAAGTTTTTATGTTGTGCTAAATAAAGGATTCCTACTCTTTTCAATAGGTGCCATAGGATCTTTTATATTCACATGACCTACCACCAGCTCAAGGAGATGGGACCTTGGTTTAATATCTCAACTGAAGGAAGGCACTCTCAGGAGTGCAGTACCACTGATGTTATCCTGCAGTGTCTGTTATCCAGTTACCTGGAATAGGAATAGAACCCACAGTTCTATTCCAGCACAATAGCAAGTGTGCTACCTGTGGTGTCACTGACCCAGTATTCTATTATCCTGTGCAATGACAATTCCTAGCATTCAGAATAGCTGATTGCCATGGTGCTGCAAAATTACATTTTACCTTTCTGGATTTCTCTGCAATCTTAGATAGTGTCATTTACACATTCTCTATCCCTAATTTACATATAGAGCAACATTTTCATATCATTATGCAGTCATTTCCATACCCTGCATACTACACTATTTTCCTCTAAATCATTCTTGCTGTTTGTATTTCTGAATTGCTTCCATCCCAATGCATTCCCACTCTTTGTTCTGTTTTGGGCAACGCACTTTGCTGCCTTTGAATATTGACCGATGTGTGACTTGCTTTACCAAGCATTATATCCAAAGGAAAAACAAGCTTATATTAAAAGGATTTTGTTTAATCTTTTGATCTTTTTTTCAAGTCTGTTTGTGTCAGACTCTTGCATGTTGTATTTTCATATATTGAAAAATCATGAAACATTTATATTTTTAAAAGTAGTGCATTTAATTTTACATCTGAGGGTATAAATAATTTTTTGAATTGCATCAGGGTTATTGGTATAAATTTATACATCAAGCAGTCAGAAAATATGATGTACTTCAATGACAGAAAAGCCTTTACCATATCTGATCACAGAATATGCATATCTGGTGCAGCTCACAATAGAAAAAAAGACTAAACCAAATAGGCAGACTGTTCACAAGATGAGCAAAGTTGGGTATATGAACCGTTACATCATAGAAATCATGTGTCATTGTTTATTGCTATTTTATTTTATTCATTTTACATTTGCGACTGGGATACTCTGACTGAGCAAACCTCATTTTCATCTAGGGCCAGGGAGAAAGGCTTTCACAATAGGTAAACATACTTATTATTTAAAAAAAAGTAATAGATTGGTGGGAAGATATATAAGAAATGAAAGGGAAAAAGAGAAATATGCAAATAAATTAGATTAGGGGAATTTGAAGAGGAAAAGTTGGAAGTGTAGGATAGTGTACGATATAAGTATTACAGAGATGATGTAGAGGGTTAGCCATGTGTAGTTATGAGAGGAAAATAAGTAGGTAAGGTGGAGTGAGGAAATAGTGCTAATATGTGTATGAAAGGCAGGATCATATATGATGAGACAGATATCTGATATGAAGATTAAATTGCATTGTATTTATTTATTTATAATTAAATGTGTTGTTGCATGTAGGAGTAGGACCATTTAGTTTAAAGGTATAGTTTTAACATGTTGGCAATTCTTTTTTTTTATTAGATTTGTTTTTCAGATCAGGTAGGATGGTGATGCATAGTTTGGTAACGTAAACACTGTAAAGAGAGTCACCATATTGCTTGTTTGATCTACTTAATTGGAGAAGGCTCTGAGTTTGATAGCAAAGGTTGGAAGTATATTTGGATTTTAAGTTAATTAGGGATAGACAAGTATCTCATTTCTACATTATTTTATGTGTGTTTTTTAGTTGGTTTAGGTAGAGTAAGTGATGCATTTCTAACCAGTAATATTTCTGAGAGTGATGCAGTGATGGCTTTGGCTTGGAATGTTATCTGCAAACCTGACAATGTTGTTATAGGTAATTTCCAATTTGTGAAGGTGAGTTTTAGGGATGTTAGAGTTGTGGAAGAGTGTGGTAATAAGGGTAGGAGAAGTGTTTGGGCTGTGCTGAACTGAGTAATCTTGGTTAAATAAGTCCTGCATTTATATAAAATGCCCAAGTTTTTATTGGTTTTAGAGATGACATAATATATGTGCTTTTGTCCTGGGTGCTTGTTTAATTGTATAAACAGAGATTTCCCCTGGACTGAATTGCAGATACTTAATTTTATTAGCAGTGAAACTTTTGGAGCCACTCTTCAAACATTTTTTTCTTGCACTATTTTTTTTTATTTGGTTTTAAAACAATGAATAAAAATCAATTAAAAACAAACAACTAACTATTTACATATGTCTACAGCTGTTAAATACAGCAAAGTTAAATATCAACAACAATTAATATTTTTTCATGCAAGTCTTTAAGTTTAATCCAATATTTACATGAATATACTTTATGTCTTGCACTGTTTTCTGCTCCCTCCTGTCCTTCATTTTTATTGGTCTAACTTCCAGTCATCTGTCCATGCTGGGTTTACCAGCTAGACTTAGTCCTGTATGCTGGGGGCTATTTCTGCAATGAGGACACTGGAAGCTTAACATGTCTGAGCTTCCTTTTGTGGGGAGCTATACTTTGTGGCCTTTGTGCTTTCCCCTTCCTGTGTTGTCTCAATAATATGCCCGAGGGGTGTCCATGCAATAGAGATGTGCACATATCACCCCACTTCCATAGCAGCTCAGCAATGTCTCCACTCTAGTACCCTCTATTGGCATGCTTACTTTGTGGTGTTCTTAGTTTCTGCTAGCAATTGGCACCATAGATTTCCATAGGACCACCCCCACCCTAGAATGGCTACACCCCTCCCTCCCTGCAGCTCTGTCAGTCGTTTAAGTTGCTAATCGAAGCTAGGTCACCTGGGCTGTACTGCCAATGGAGTGGCTGGACTCATTCTTTTATCATATTGAAGTTGTTCTGGAGGATGAATTAAAGCTTGTTTAGTGAGTTAGCTAAGCAGATTAATGTGGAGTCATCAGCATACTGGATTAGTGATTCACTAGAAATTAGCTTTAAAACTTCAGAACTATTGCTATTTGTAATGTTTTAATAGTATTTCTGGAACTAACTGTCAGGAATATAAGATGAAATTGCACAATTAAATCAATCAAAACAAATCAAAACAAATAAAACAGCATTCAATAAAATGAGATCTATTAAGGATATATGAATTCATCTTTGGATGGTTAGTGAGGCAGGGTTTCATTAGCAACTACAGTCCCAGAGAACCCAAGTAGGGAAGGTGAGTAGTGACTGGGGAAACCACTGCTCATACTTCTTTGGGAGTAACAAGGTTGTTCCTTGCAGAAGTGAGGAAACGGCCTACTTGGTCAGCTCACTGCATGATGCTCCCGGCACTTTGCTGAGTGCATACAGAGGGGTAGGGCACAAACAAGAAAAAGACAAATCACCCCTGATAGCTGCCTATGTGACAGACTCTTCTGATCAACTCTTGCCCTGGTGATAGTGAATAAATGGGTCCATTACTTGGAAGTGAGCTGATGATTGGCAAGCAATGGGAACAAACATAAGGTGAAAAAATACAGAATACAGGAATCCTGCTGCTTCTTGTTAGACCATATTTAATCATATAACATTGTCAATGCTCACTGCTTATACAACATGGAATTAAAGTGATTAGCAATAATAAAAATAAAAAAGGAAGAGAAAACTCCAAGCCCTTTTACTTCAACATACTGTAAGAATCAGGTACAATATCTTATTTGAAGACTTTAAAAACTGTTTTTCAGCCTCTCAGGAAAACAAATATAAGTGGCCTTATCAACACAGTTCTCAATAAGCTACACAATCTTGCCATAGTTGCAGTAATTTTGCAATATAACATGAACGATTAATTGCAGTAATTTTGCACTATAACATGTATAGCTAATGCTATTGGCTACTAACAAAGCCTGATTATCCTGTAGCTCAGAATCTGATTTCATTTGTCTTCACTTAACTGTTCTGTGACTCTGAACTAGTCACTTTAGATGAACACTGCTCAAGAGTCACTGTTCTGATACCACACTACACTGCATACCTGGTAAAAATCAAGAACTTCAAAATCCAGTTTCCAGCTTTAGAATCAACATCAGCAAAAGTAAATAAACAGATATTAATGAAATAAACACTATTGAAGTGACATTGTCCTGTACACTAAAAAATGGAAACTTCCAGTAAAAACTGCACGCATCCACACTACTGATCAACTAATAAAATAGAACATATGTATATTAAATGCCAGTGATATACAATGCTGTTGCAAATTATAAAGTTCAGAGATGAAGGTGGTAATAGATGGAGTACTTCGAGATTATAAAGAGCTGAGCTTATGCTGGCTGTAAAAATGCATGGCAATGACTCACCAAACCATTAATAATTTACCCAATTCGTCAGTCAATTATTTATTTATTTATTTATTTTACATTTGTTGACTGGGCTAGTCTAACTGGATATATGTCCAATTTCAGTAGAGGCCCGGGGAGAAAAGCTCCAAGACAAATACAGAGAAATAATGTTTAAGGTTACAATAAAGTTAACATTGAAGAGTACTAAAATACATTTTACAACACATTGGTTAAAACTATTTACAAAATATAGAACACGATATTCACATAAAGTCTATCATAACAGTTTCCTGGTTAACAGTTCTGCTTACATATGCAATAAAGAACATAAACTCAATTAGGGAGAGTAGAGAGAATAACAGAGGTGGTAGGTTAGTCAGGGTTACTGCAAGGGCATAACCAGTTTGTTCTGAGGAGTATTTTCAGTTTTTGTTTGAAGAGGGGTAGGGAAGGAATAGAAGTCAGTTCAGTAGGTAGAAGGTTCCAGTTTTTCCCAGTAGTGTTTGAGAACAGAGAATCACCTGCCATGTTGTTCGACTTATTTACGCTAACAGTTTATTTGATGATCGTAAGTTAGTAAGATTTTTATAGGGGGTTATGAGGTTTGAGAGGATTGGAGTATTATTAGGGTGGTTGAGGATCTTATATGCAATGGTAAGTTGGCTAAGTTGAAGCTGATTTTGTAGTTCAAGCCATCCTAGTTTTTTTAGATTCTTACAGTGATGGGTTCTGAAGGGATTACCAGTGGCAAATCTGGCAATGTTGTTATAGGAGGTAGCTAGTTTGAGAAGATTATTTTTTGACAGATTAGTATAGATTGGTGAGGCATAAAGAAGTGTTGAGATTAGATGTGAGTGGGCAATAGTAGTTCTTGCTATAGGAGTGAGGAAGGATTTGACTCTATATGGGGAGCCCATTTTTCTGTTAACTGTTTTTATAGTGTTATTAATATGGGAGTCGAAGTTAAGGTTGTGTTCTATAATAATTCCTAGGAGATTGGCGGTAGCGTCAGGGAATATGAGGGTACCATTATTAGAAGTAACAGAGAAATCTATAGGTGTAGACTTACGGGTAGGGGTAAAGAGCAGGAGCTTTGTTTTTTTTTAGGATTCAGGAGGAGGCAGCGTTTTAAGAACCATGACTCCACTATGTTAAACACTTTCTGAGTTAGGGATTGTAGTCAAGATGAAGATTTAGCTGTGCAGATTATTGTTGAATCATCTGCTTTTGTATACAGATTGCATGAGGAGTAGCTTTGTAGAGAACATTAATAAAAATAGAGAATAATAGAGGACCTAGAATGGAGCCCTGGGGGACACCTAGTGTAACTGGCAGGTGGGATGATAGATTATTTTCCCACAGAACAGCTTGCTGCCTGTCGCTCAGGTAAGAGCTGAACCATTGTACAGCTAGAGTGTCAAGAGAAAGTGATTTGAGAATATTTATAAGCAATGTGTGGTTTACCATATCGAAAGCTTTTGAAAGATCAATAAATAGAGCTGAAGAGAGAGCATTGTTATTGCGATTTCAGTTAATAGTGTCAATGAAGGATAAGAGAGCTGTAGTGGTACTATGGTATGGCCTAAAGCCATGTTGGCTTTGTGCTAGTAAGTTGTGTTGAGGTAAGTGGTCTAGAAGCTGATGATGAATGCATTTTTTTCATTATTTTTGCTAAGGGGGATAGTAGGGCTATAGGTCAATAGAATATTCATTGGAGTTGCCTCCTTTATGTAGGGGGTAATGTGTGAGATTTTCTAGATGATTGGGATGGTTCCATCATTAATGGTTCTAGTAGGATGGATATTGGACAAGCTACTGCTTTAGCTGCTTTTTGCAGATATTGAGCTGGAATCTGGTCAGCAGAAGGAGTACAAGGCTTAAGATTTAGAATGAGTTTGTAGATGAAATTAGTAGAGATGGGTTGTAATAGGAAAGTAGGAAGAGAGCTGGTAATGGGGTTAGGAAGGCTGGAGCTGTCGGGGATAGCTGGCTTGCTAGAGATTGGATGGCTTCAGTAAAGAAGGTATTAAAGGCATTAGGAGTTTGGTTGGGAGTCTCATGATTAGCACCAGTTGGGGTTGGTGTACTGGAGTGACCTGGGTGTAAGAGTCTATTGATACTTGCCCAGAATCTTTGGGGATTGTTTAGGTGTGTTTGCTGTATTTTACAGTAAAAGTTTTTTTTTGTCTATAAGTATTGCTTTTTTTGTTACATTTCTCATTTGTCTAAATGTTTGTTGATCTGATATGTTTTTGGTAGTTCACCACCTAGTCCAGGCTTTATTTCTGAGTAGTATTTTTTGCCTGGTGTTTTTAGAGAGCCATGGGGCTCGTCTTGGCCTAGTTCTGATAGTATGCTTTGGTGCATGTTGGTCAAGGATATTTAAGAATTTAGAGTTAAAGTGTTTGACAGCCTCTTCAAGGGGGAGGGTTTTTAGGAGAGACCAATCGCAAGAGCTAAGTTCAGTCTGGAATAGCCCTTGGTTAAAATGTTTGTTGGACCGTATATTCCTATATGAAGCTTGGTGAGAGATATCAATCTTTTGCCTGATTATGTAGGTCAAAGAGTGGTCACTGACATCATCAGGGAAGATACCTACTTTATAAGGTTGGTGGTAGTTATTAATAAGGATCCAATTCAAGGTGCTCTCTTTCAAGGTTGGTTTGTTAATTCTAGTCGGGGAGGTAATGGTCTGAGAGAAGCCATGAAGGTTAATATGAGAAGTAGGATGGTCAGTATTAATGCACTTCCAGTCAATATTGAAGTCACCTAGGATTATAGTTTCTTGTGGGAAGGTTGATGATACCCAGCTAAGAATATCTTCTTGTGTACGTATATTGTTTCCAGGAGGTAGGTAGATGCAGAAGATGTGCATGGATTTACTAGAATTCAGCTGTACTTTGGAAATAAGAACTTCTGCATTACTGTCTTTAGGTGGGTTATAAGGTAAAGATGTGACTTGTAATCCATCCTTGAAAAGAATTGCTGCTCCCCCTCCCTTTCTCTTTTTCCTGTCTAGTCGCAATATATTGTATCCTAGTGGGAGGATTTCATTATCCTGGGTTCCTGGTTTTAGCCAAGTTTCTGTCAAACATAGAATGTCAAAAGAGTGTACATCCAAGAGAGCATGGAGATGGGGAACTTTGTTATTAACACTTTGAATACTGAGGTGTACTATCAGGAGTTAGTTGGGGTGTTTGTTTGGGATGCGTGGCATAGAAGGTTTAGTGGTAAGAGATTCGGTGGATAGGATATTAGCTGGGCCAGGGTTAGGATGGATGTCTCCATCTTGTAAGAAATGCTTTTTTAGTATACGCAAATGATAATGTATGTTATTAATTAGTTATTGAACTTTCTTAGATGTTAGGCTATTGTATTTAATGTGGGCCAATCTGTGGTACTTTGCTAGTAAGTATGTAGGTGTGGATAATATATTTATATTATTATGGGTGATAGTGTGAATGTATATGGCTGTTTGTTTAGTGGGATAGTGAAATTGAGAATAAGTTAGGTGTTCAAAGGAGGTTAAGAGATTGGCTGAGGTTAGAACAGATAAAAGTATGGTGTTCAGTAGTAGTTTAGTTAGTTCAGAGCTAGGCATCAATACTATAATTAAGGGAAATATAAGCAAGGTAAGAAAGGTTTAAGGAAGTATAGAGATGTTTAAGTGGGTGTTAAAAACACTAAGTAGAGGGGGCTTGTGATAGGATGAGTGGAGAAAGGGTGTGGTGCAACTTTCTAGGGTGGAGGGAGTATCTTATGTGTTGGATGGGGAGGAGGGTGTGGTTTAGAAGTATAAGTTTAGGACCACTGGAGGTGGGTGGGAATTGGGGGTAGGGTAGGGGAGTGGAGTGAGCCCGCAGGGCGAACTAAGTGGAAAAAGACAAGAGAAGGAGGAAAAAGCTCAAATAGAAACAATCAGCAAAGTGCTGACTATTGAAGGTATGCATAGTTAAGGGTAAGTGTAGAGATAAAAAATAGAGGAATAGAAATACTAGGGTCAAAGGGGGTGCAACTAGGAGGAGTAATTTAAAGTGGGCAAGATTATTAGCAAAATTTGAACATCAGCAGTATAAGTAATTAAACGGTGACCTAGAGGAATAGACCTATGGAAGATAGGATTGGGTAGGGGTGCCACCTGGTGGGCAGATAAATTATTACAACAGACGTTTAATAAGGGTAAGGTGTGGTCTAAGATATGGTAGGAGATAGACAGTTAGGGAGCATATACTAGTGATAAGAGTGGTATACTGGTTATGGGATAGAGAAGGGGTATGGCTGCTGGCTATCCTGGCTTGGAAGCGTACTTTAAACCACCTGAAAAAATCATTACAAACAGACCTAATTGCCAGGTGTAAGATAGCACATACTTTCTTGCTTCCTTTTTTGAATAGGCACAGGGTTAGGAGGCAGTAAGATGATGCAGTTGGAAACTTGGAAGGGGTCCTTAGTCTTCAGGCAGGAAGTTTCTATATTTTACTGCAGCATACGCAAGTTGGATAGCCAGGCACTGTAGAAGAGCACTAATAGTGCAAAAAGAGTGCCACAGCATAGGTGCAAGGTCAGGCACAGATTCTCGCTTCTTACTTAACTCAAGCAATGCATTTTCTCGTGTCAGGACTGGAAAGCTCATTAATCCACCGATAAATCTTCTCTCTGTCCACCTGAGCCAGAGCCATTGCCACTGGTTGTACTGCATGAAAACAACAAGAGTTCAACTACTTATCCACAGCAGTACAGTGCTGTAAAGGCATGCCTGAGAATTCAAGTACTGGTCCAGAGAATTATAGTGCTGCAGTGGCACTGCTGCCACAATATATGTTTTGCTTTTAGATCAAGTTCCCATAAAGGGTGCCTTCTATGCAAAGTCTTCATGTCCTCCCTACTCTGCATGGGAGTTTTGCAAGGGTCTCTGAGGTTCTATCACAGAAGTAACAATAAGGTAAACTGTCACAGTTGTAGCCAGGCTATGCATTTCCTTCAACCACAAATAATTTAACTAAGTCCAAACACAAACAATCCAAATACAAAACAAAAAATGAATACAAACTACCCCAACATAAACCAACTTAAATTATGTACTATTACATTCTAGGCAAAATAATAAATGCAACACACCCACTCAAGGAGGATGTCAAAGAAAACTCAAGAAATTCTATATGATATATTCTTAATCATTTTATTTCCATGAATCAGGATGCCTTGAATGGCTCACAGCCACATCATTAAGCTTTTGTCTGAAGTATTCAAATTAAACTAATTTGGTGAGGAAGGTTTATATTGTTTGTTGCTTGTTTAAAACAATTGAGAATCCTGTGCAAGTAAAAAGCATTGTACTATAGATTTTTTCTGAAATGGCAGTTTGCTATTGTAAGAGTTTGTGTGTGTTTTAAGAGCTCTCAAGTGTAGACTGTGGATGGTCTGAGTTCCAAAAATCTCAGCATTTACAAAACAGTAAACATGATGCTAAAGTAAATGTAGTCTGTAGTGCATAAAATGTACTTTATGGGTACAGCTAGATTCTGAAAATACAAATATATGTCAGCATGGTCTAAATTATCATTAAATTATAGCTAATATGCCAGTAATTAAATGTGATCTTCAGTGTACTGCCTAACGGGTAATGAAAAGAAATGTTTCTTTCTTTAGTTATCTTCGCTGCAAAGTAACCATGGAGCTCCCAGGTTTACAATCCTTATCATTACTAAACTGAAGTCGGTAACATTTTGTACATGCTCCTATTGAACATGAGTTTTACGGAACAAGGATTATTAGTGAAGGATATAGTTTCTACAAGTACATGAGACCACAAGCTGTTTGTGTCTGATACGCTAAGGATAAAACTATAACCATTAATGTAGCATTTTTAAAGCAGATAATAATGTATGGATAGTTTGCTGTACTGTGAGACGAAACAGTGCAAAGTTTCAAACTTCTTATTCTGCAAACTTAAACTGTAGAATTATATTTGAAGTGATCATTATAGAAGGCCAAGCTTTAGGTACAGTCCTTGCATTTTTCTTTGGAAGTTAGAAGCTTCTTTGTTTTCTTCATTGTGCACTTGAGAGCAAGCCAAAAGGGAGTTCTCCACTCTAAAAAGATTGGCACATGATAAATGGTGCAGCTGAATGTTACTCCTTTAGCATGTACTTATGTAGCTGAACAAAAGGAACAACGGACCTTGACTAGGTCACTGACTGCTGAATGAAGTCGGTTTACCAGCCTGATTTACAATAAAGAAAATAAAATGTTATACTGATTTGAAAAATCACATGAATGGTATTTTATGCAAGATGCCACATTTTTTAATGGATAGTGTTTACGCTATTATTGTATCATTGAAATTTACAAGTTTTATGCTTCTGAAAAAACGACTGACCTGCTGGAATGTAGCTCACTTTATCTGCTGTTTTCAATGTTATTTTCTTTGTATTGAAAATAGCAGATCAGCTCATTCAGTGGTGCATTAGTCAATTATATGCATATAGCTATGAGTCACACTTCATAGTTTTCAGTTGTGGCAGGCATTTATTTTATTTTTACTTATTTAGACAAGCACACTATCATAGATTGTTTTCTGTTTTGTCATGTCTGTACTCCATTCCCTGTGGATAGATTATAAGCAGTTCACATATATTCTGAGAGTGTCAAATATCAACTCTGTTACAGACATTAACAAAAAGAAATGAAACATTTAACTCACAGCAAAACGTATGTTGGCTTTATGGATAGGTTTTATTATATATACACAAAAAACTTTGGGTACAGAATGAATTGCAAAGTTTTTTAGTTATCTGAGTGACTCTATTAATAATATTAATTCACATATTATGGCCTGTCTGAAGGCATGGCCAAAGCAACTTTTAGCAGAGTCAAGCATGAAGTTGCTTTAATTGATTGGCTGATTACTTCATTCTCTGAGACTTGTTAAATCCAGTTCAGGGTCACGGGGTAGTGTGAGTCTATACAGGCACAGAGGTGATGCAAAGCAGAGAAACGAATTCTGGATAAATTGCTACTTTGTTATAAGATGTGCATGTGTACAAAGTTGAGCATGCACACACACACACACACACACACACACACACACACACACACACACACACACACACACACACACACACACACACACACACACACACACACGCACGCACACACACACACAAGCACTCACATGCATAGTTAGTGCACTTGTGTATAGTATGGAAGATTGACAATTCACTAACATTATATATGGAATGTGGGAGGAAAGTGAGACAGTTCAGCAAAACTTGCCCAAGCAGAAGGAACAAAAAAGGAAGATATCCAGACTCCCAAAGAAGGCAGTCAAGCTGAGAATCAGACAGCTGTGAGGCCACACTGCTAAGCATTGTAACACAGCGATTGCAGAGAGGACAAGTATTTAAACTGAGATACTGTGTTAGACATCAATATGTATGTTTAGGTTACACAATTATGAAATACTGAGACCTGAATCTATAATATATAGAAAAGCCATTGTGCTGTATAGATAATATATTCACACACACACATCTATATATATATATATATATATATATATATATATATATATATATATATATATATATATGGGTTCCTATGAAAAGATCGACAACTTGAAATTTCGAAACTGACTTCACCGACAACTGAAATCACCGACAACGCAAATCACGGACGTTTCCGAGATAAGGGATGTAAATTCGCTACTCATACCTACCATGGTTTAGTAAGTGTGGCAGTGTTATGCTACCATGGTAGGCATGGGTAGCGATAGTACATCCCTTACCTCGGAAACGTCCGTGATTTGCGTTGTCGGTGATTTCAGTTGTCGGTGAAGTCAGTTTCGAAATTTCAAGTTGTCGATCTTTTCATAGGAACCCATATATATATATATATATATATATATATATATATATATATATGTGTGTGTGTGTGTGTGTGTGTGTGTGTTTGTGTGTGTGTATTGAGAGAGAGAGATGTAGATCACTGTTGGGACCATTGCTTTGAGATACACAGGCCTGAGATGATTACACTAGAACCCAGCAACATCAAATCCCACAAAGATCACACATGCCTATGGTTGCCCACCCAGGAATGAGTGCTTTCATGAGTCCTGTAGGGGGTGGGGTAGGGGGGCAATTCCGTGCATACCTTTTAACTTCTCAGCTGTCCAGATTTTTGCCCTTATATTTTTGACTGTTCTTCATAAAACCTGTGGTTTTCTTGCAAATAAGTTAGAACTAAAGTCATTAAATAATGACAGACATTTGAATTTTAGACTTCAGATCCCTCAGAAACACAAAACTTGTTTTTCTAGTAACTTTCAAAGTTTATAAGAGAAATAATTAAAATCTGTTTCTATTTTTTGGCTATTGTCCCCTCATTATTTTTGGCTTTGCCCAGATTTCTCTTATATAGAGGTTGAGAGGTATTATTTCCTGAGTTTATGGACCTCCAACATTGTTGCCTTTCAGTGCGGTCATCCTAATATCATGCAACTCAATATGATGGCATTTGAAAACTGAATAATGATTGTTACACAAACACACACACACACACACACACACACACACACACACACACACACACACAGATATATGTGGCTATGTGTGTCTATGTGGCACACCTCATCACAAAGGGCTTTTCATCCAGAAAAAAGGAGGTCATTGTCCCACTGTACTCATCCCTCATTAGACCCATTATAGAATACAACGCCCCATTTGGTATGTACCTCTCAAGACATCTGCAACAACTGGAAAGGCCTCAGAAATACCTCACTAAAAGAATCACGGGCCTAAAGCAGATGCCCTTTGCTGACCGTCTTAAAAAACTCCAGCTATACTCTGTCGCATATCGTCTACTCAGAGGCGATCTCTGCTTAACATACAAGGCCACGTCAAACACAGAGCTGTTGGACATGCTACACTTAAAGAAATCCCAATCCCTCAGAGCTACACGTTCCAGGGATCTAAACCTTGTCATCACAATAAACAAAACATGTTGGAGGGATAGGTTCCTGACCCAGAGACTCCCCAGACTCTGGAATAGATTGCCCATACATGTCAAGCACAGTGCCTCTTTGGACCTCTTCAAGAGGAACCTTGATGATTGGATGGGAGAAAGGAAATTCACCCCAGGGATCACGTCAGTCGCCCTGCTAGACAGGGGTCCAGGAAAGTAAATAATGTGGGAAGAAATAGCCAGGGAATTGTTATGGCTAGGCTTGTATAGGCCCTAGGGCTGATAGCCTAGTACCAACCTATGAACCTATGAACCTATATATATATATATATATATATATATATATATATATATATATATATATATATATATATATATGTTATATATATATATATATATATATATATATATATATATATATATGGTTCCCTATCAGAAGCCTGAAACACTATAAGCTTGAAAATCAAAATCCTGAAACCAAAAGCCTGAAAATTCAAAATCCCGAAAACCCAAAATCCTGAAACTCAAAATCCTGAAAACACAAATAATGCTAATATGTCACTATAAGGACACTAATATCTACCAACTGACATTGACCCTAACCCTAACCCTAAGGTCCGTCAATATCGCACACTCACCTGACCCGCGCCCTAACCCTAACTCACTTAAACCGCCCCTAACCCCAATATTTGTCACTATTGCATACATGCCTAACCTGCGCCCTAACCCTAACTCACTTAAACCGCCCCTAACCCTAACATAAAACCAACCGCACACTCACCTGAACCCAACGCATGACCTAACACCACAGGGCTAACAATAGCAAAGCCACAATGACGTCAGTATGTCCATTTTGTGTTTTCAGGATTTTGAGTTTCAGGATTTTGGGTTTTCGGGATTTTGAATTTTCAGGCTTTTGGTTTCAGGATTTTGATTTTCAAGCTTATAGTGTTTCAGGCTTCTGATAGGGAACTATATATATATATATATATATATATATATATATATATATATATAGAGAGAGAGAGAGAGAGTATACGGTATATATACTTTGGCTAAAGGAAGCTATATGCACAAGGGGGTCTGATGACAGTATAGTAGACTTATGTAGATTCACTAGCACTCTATTCAGTGAAGAAGATTATAGAAGAAATGTTGTGTGGCATTTGTAGTTTGAAGATTTGTAGAAGATAGGAGTGGCAAGTTGATCTTCATAGTTTTGTGAGATGGAGTGACAGATAATAGAACATGATGATAGAAGAAGAAGGTCATTTCACATATAAAGTTCAGCAGCAGTTAAATTTTGCTGACTCAATCCACAGTGACATGAGTTTAGAATCTGACATGTCAGGGCATGGAAATCATATTATTGTAGCTGATCAGCATGAATATAAAGTAGAATCCAGAATTTTCAATGACCACTGTTAGTTTTACTTAATTACTTACTTGAGTCAATGGCATTAGTCACAAGAAGAAGGCTATTATAGGTTCATAGGTTCATAGGTGTTTACTAGGCTAATGACCACAAGGGCCCTTTTAAGCCTAGCCCAAATCTCTGAGGAATTCTGATATCCTTGATAAGTGTAAGCATAGACCTGGAAGATGAACCATTTACAGGTTACCTGTTTGCATCAGAGACATAGGTGCCAAACCAGGGATGATTTTCCAGTTTTCCATCCAATTGTCCAAGTTGAACTTGAATTGTGTTAGGGAGGAACTCTGCTTCACATGGATGGGAAGACTGTTCCATAGACAGGGTAGTCTCTGTGATACATACCTATCTCTTCCAGCAAGTCCTATTTATATCACAGGTAAGGTTTAAGTCTTTAGCATGGGTAATTCTGGTACTGTTATTTTTGTGGATATGCAGGAGGTCCATCAGAGTGGGGTCTGACAATGCCTTATATGCCAGGCATTGATCTCCCCCCTCAAAAGCCTATAGGAGACAGAATACAGGGCTAGGGCCTTGAGGTGGTTTGCATAGGACATATTACTTATGCCCTGTATTCTTTTAGTGGGAAACCTCTGTGGACATTCCAGTTGTTGGATATGCCGGGTTAGGTACATACCAAAGGGGGCATTGTACTCAATGATAGGTCTGTTGAATGCCGAATACAGTGGAACAATGATTTCCTTGGACTCAGATGCCATGCCTTTGTTTATATGTTGCACAACATAGAATGATTTCTTCACCACTGTAGACACGTGATGATCAAAGGCTAGATTACTATCTATGTGTGTCCCTAAGTCCCTGACTACTGGGTCAACCCTAAGGGGTGTGTTGTCAATATGATAGTTACCAGGGATGGATGACTTTGCCAAAGGATACTATTATGCATTTCTTGGCATTTAGTTTTAGTCAATGACTCTTTGTCTGTGTCATCCCCTCCTGGAGAACATTTGTGTCAGTTTGAGATTCAATGACAGCTCCTAATTTGCAATCATCTACAAATTTAGTCAGCCAGAGACCACTGACATTGGCCTTGATGTCTGAGAAGTAAATACCAAAAAGGAACCCTCCAAGGACCAATCCCTGAGGGACTCCACTTGTGACTGGCCTCTTTGTAGAGGTGGACTCCCCAATTCTAACTTCCTGGTCCTGTCTGTGAGCCAGTTGGCTATCCAGTGGATGACATACGGGTTTGTACCTAACCTCCTGAGTTTGTCAACAATGCCCGAGTCGGGTATTATGTCAAATGCTTTGGCCAGGTCAAAGTAGGCAGTGTGAACGATTTTGGCCTCATCCATTGTTTTGGTGACCTTCTCAAAGAAGTCCGCCAGGTTGAGTATGCATGGTCTGCCCTTGCCAAAACCAAAATGGGTTGGGTCCAATGTTTGGAGGTTTACTATAGCTCTATTGATAATCTCCTTGATAATTCTTTCCATGGCTTTACATATAATAATAGTGAGACTTATGGGTCTGTAGTTTTCAGTGTCTGTAGATGGCCCAACTTTGTGCAGAGGGATGACTGTTGCCTTTCTCCATTCATGAGGCACGAAGCCTATTTGGCGGCCACAGTTAAATAGTAATTCCAGAGGCCATGATAGGTCATGATTCATGCTATTTAGAAGGCATCCTGGGATATTGTCTGAGCCTACTGAGGCAGTTTTCATGGTCTTAAAGAGAGCATTAAGGACCTGTTCCCTAGTGATATTAGGGGGAGTTATATTTAATATTTTTAGAGGGAAGGTTGAGGGGGAGAGTGGAATAAAGTTGGAGCTGAATATATCAGCCAGGAGGTTTGCTATATCTTCTGGCTCACTATAGGTGGCTCCATTTACAATGAGCTCTGCACACAATTGTGTATTGCCTTTGAGGTTGCGGACATAACTTAAGAATGCTTTGTTGTTGTCCTTGGCCTGGGAGGCCAAACTTACCTCAAATTTGGCTTTGGTCGACTTTATTTGTCCTCAGAGTTGTTTGTTTAGTTTAATGAGAGTGATTTTATCCTGCTGGGTGCTGCACCTCCTAATTTTTGCCATCATTTTCTTCCTCCTGTTATACATCCGATTGATTTTGTGATTCCACCAGGGTGGCTTGTTTCTTGAGTTAGTTCTGTACTTTTTCCTGGTGGGTACATATGCCTCTCTGCAGCTATTAGCATGCTTGTACAGGGATTCTGTGAACAGTTCTGCATAGGCAGAAGTGTTCTCAGTGTTTATAGGGGATTGAAATGTTGCCAGATTCTCACTTAACAGCAGGAGGTTAGCCTTAGACTAGTTCCTGAATATTCCCCATTTAGCTGGGGGTCCAGGTTTTATTTTAATTTCAAAGGAAACCATTTTGTGGTCTGACCTCACCAGAGAAGGCATTACAGTAGAGGGTTTATAGCACTCTCCCATATTAGTGAGGACCAGATCCAGTCTGGTTGCACTCCTGGTTGGTATATTGACTATGTGGTCCAGGGAGTTTGTGTTTACAAAATCCATGAATCTCTGTGCATATATGTTTGATGTTGTATAGGATTCCCAGTTAATAGTGGGGTAATTAAAGTCACCCATGAATATGCTATTAGGTTGGATGGTTAGTGTTTCTAATAAGGTTAAATACATGGCATGGGTTTCCTGGGTCATAGAGGGGGATCTACAGCTTGCAAGGAAGTGGTATTGGATTTTATCTATGGTGATTTGAACATGGAGCAGCTCAAGTGCATTGTCCTGTTTGACCAGCCTTGAAGTATATTTATTTTTTATGCAAATAGAGACACCCCCACCTTTAGTCCCTGCCTGTGAAGTAGCTGGTCTAAATGTGTGGAAGGTATTATAACTCTGCACTGTTGCATCTCAGAGACCGCTCAAACATCAGCATTCTCTAGGGTAAAGAGAGCTTCCAGGGAGTGGAGCTTTTTGTTTAGGCTCCTAGCACTGACCAGCAACACCTTTAGATTTTCTTGGTTTTGATTGAAGAACTTTGGAAATAAAAGTAGTTTTCACTAGAAAACTCAATATGGTGCAAGTCAGTAGCTGTAAGCACAAATAAGCCATATGAGGCTGGTGCAAGAGGTGGAAAGTGTCTAATGAACTTCAGTGAAAAAAAAATCATCACTGATATATACTGCAGTTTTAGATCTATAGTGCCTCACCTCTGCAGGTGAAGATGTATATGTTAAAGTAACATATTCTATCATAGGTTCATAGGTAAGTACTAGGTTAGGTGCTTTTTCAAGCTATTTTAAGCCTAGACATTTTCTCTTTTGGTCTTCAAATTAACCCTATCTCATTTGATGTTAGGTTGGCTTTACCTATCCCATGGTCGATAACTTTATATTATATAGTATATAATTATATCATACCATACAAAAATTGATGTGTCGCATTAATGGGATAAAGCATTTAACTTAGTTCTTCCAATGGAGCTCTGGAAGTTTACACTGTAACTCCTAATGGGTTGAGCTTAAGCTTTTTAATAAATTCAAATTATGTGCTCACATTTCAAACAAATGTACATATCTCTGGAACCACAGAGATTACTAAAGAAGTGTAAATGGCAAACTCTTCATAACAAACTATTTTATAGTGGTAGTTTTATTTAGGTTCTAGGTCTTAAACTGAATTTCATAAGTCAGAGTAAACATAGTAATTATTATTTTTGTAATACTCTGTAACCAACTTATAATATATCTCAGAAACCACTCAAGTTACACACATACTGCAGCATTTTGTTCATCCAGCTGAGAGGTTTCATATGACACTACAGTGCTGTCTGTGTTGTGTGGCTGTTGACAAATTTAGAAAAGCATGACATTTATATACATATAAATATATATTACATGAACAGCAATTAATATCTCATTACCTGTACCAGATAGAGGACAAGTATCAGTACAGCTGAGTTTGCCAATATGTAAGCTTTAAGATGAAATCTTTTAACCATGTAGCATGATTTTGGAATTATTGATGCAAATATAAACAAGCAATATTTGGCACCTAGAGGTGTCAGTGCTATGTAATTGCAGAAGCAACTGGAGGTGTCACTCAGTCGTAATTAGTAGCACAGAGGGCAGGTTAAATTTTCTGTTTCCCATCCATAGATCCAAGTTTCACTTCAATATGGACAGGGATGTTTCAGAGCAGTTGTATCCTCTGTGGGATATATTTGTCCCTCCAAACCATTCTGTTAATGTTGCAGAGCATGCTTAGATCTCTAGACCAAGTATTTCTGCTGACATTTTACTTATTGATGTGCAGTAAATCCATCAATATTGGGTTGGAGGTTGCTTTGTATGCTAGATGCAGGTCACCTCTTAGCAGTCTGTAGGATACTGAGAATAGTGACGGCTTTGAGTCAGTCCATGCAGGACATATTGTTTAGGCCTTGTATCCTTTAATAAGGTATCTCTGAGCATTCCAGTTGTTACATGTGTCCAGGCAGATACACACCAAAGAGTGCATTATGACTGGCAGAATTAATGTCTGAGTAAAAGGGGACAATTACATCCTTAGATCTAGACATAAGCCCTTGGTTTATAAGCTGTGCAATATCAACTCACTTTCTTATGACAATGGTCACATGCTGGTTAAAAGTTAGGTCACTGTCAACATAAGTTCCTAAATCATAAACAACTGGGTCATCTCTTAGGGGAGTATTGTCGATGTGGTAGTTCCCTTGGGTAGATGATTTCTGAAAGGATACAGTAATACATTTTTTGGCATTTAGTTTCATGCCATGATTTTGGCATCAGTTATTAATTTGGGACAAACATTAGCGTAGAATGGCTATGTCATTTGGGGTACAGTGACTACTCCTGACTTGAAGTCTTCTGCAAACTTAGTCAGCCAGAGTCCTTTGGTATTGGCTTTTACTTCAGAGAAGTAAATGCCAAATAGCAGCAGTCCCAGCACAGAACCCTGGGGGAGTCCATTGATGATTGGTCTCTTTGTGGAGGTATCTTCATAGGATCATAGGAAGTTACTAGGCTATTGGCTCAGAGGCCCTTACAAACCTAGCCAAGAGTTTAGCCCATGTTTATACAACTCAGCACCCAAAGCCCCTGTCCAGCAGGGACACAGGTGGAATACTAGGGATGTATTTTCTGTTTCCCATCCAGTTATCCAGGTTGTGCTTGAAAAGGGATAATGAGGTACTTTGTATGACATGGAGAGGGAGTCTATTCCACAGATGGGGGACTCTCTGGGACACAAATCTCTCACATCAACAAGTCCTATTGATGTCACAGACCATGTTGAGGTTGCACGTATGGGTTACTCGAGTGGAACTTGACTTGCAGATATGCAGCAGTCCCATCCAGGCCGGTCCAGAGATTGCTTTGTATGTCAGACAGAGGTCACCTCTGAGGAGTCTGTATGAAACTGAGTAGAGGAACAGGGCTTTTAGCCTATCTGTGTAGGGTAGATGTTTGAGGCCATGGATTCTTCTGGTGAGGAACCTCTGTGATCTTTCCAGCTGCTGCATTTGCTTTGTGAGGTACATGCCAAAGGGGGAGTTGTACTCAATAATTGGCCTTATAAGGGAAGAATACAGGGATTTTATGACCTCCTTGTCTTACCCACTTTGATTTCCTCTGTCCTATTTCTGAAACACTTGGCAATCTAACGAATGACGTAGGGGTTATTCTCAATTTATTTATCTAGTATGCTTGAGTATGGGATTGTGTCAAAAGCTTTGACCATGGTGAGGCATGTGGTGTGTACCATTTTGCCTTTATCCATTGCCTTGGTGACCTTTTCAAAAAAATCTATCAGACTGAGTAAGCATAACCTGCCATTGACAAATCCAAACTGAGGTGGGTCCAGTGTTTGGAGGTTCCCTATGTCCATCTTGATTAGTTCCATGATAAGTCTTTCCATAACTTTGCATATGAGACTGGTTAGACATATGGATCTGTAACTGCCTGGGTCTATGGAAGGTCCTCCCTTATGCATTATGTTCTCCATTCACTTAGTGGAAAGCCTGTACAGAGGCTGAGGTTGAACAGCGTTGTTAGGCGTGTGGCTAAATAGATCCTCATGTTATTTAAGATGCATCCTGGGATATTGTCAGGACATATTAGTATAGAATTTTTAGCTTCTGATAGCACTTTTAGGACTTGGTTTTGTGTGATTGCTGAAGGTGAGCCAATATCAGGTATATCCTGACAGAGGGATGGAGAGGAGAGGGGGGTTAAAGTTACAGCTAAGTTTATAGGCCATTAGGTTCACTATATCTTAAGCCTCAGTGTAGGCATTCACAATCTGCTCAGCTCATTGCTGTGTTGTACTTCTCAAGAGTAAGCAAAGAATGGCTATTCCTATGAAAAATAACTGGTCGTTTTTAAATAATAAATGAAAAGAAGGAAACACTTTTCTTTATTGAAAACAGTAAAAACATTTAAACTAGGAGTGCAGACTTTAAATGTCTAAATTCCTCTGTAACTAAACAGATAAAGTGTATTTTCATTTATCTTGATGGTAGTACTGCATAAAAAAACAACATGAGTAAAGATAATTGTGGGTATTTGACTTTTAGAGTTTGGTCACAGTGAGTATCCCCATTACTGGGGAAAATAGGGACAAGTAGTTGGGCCCTTAACATGACAGTTGCATACTTTAGTGTATTTCAGTGCGCAGTGCTAGAGGAAATGGACCAGTCATTCTAGCAATCAGAAGAAAAAAATAAGATTAATATATATGTCAGTGGAATATCTAGTCTGCAGATATTATGACAATCGGTTACCCAAAGACTCATATCACTTCATATTGCTTCTTTCATAGATATAACGCAAACAGCAAAATGTTTGCAACACTGACACTTTCGATGAAGTATGCATATCATATATTTAAAATTGTGAGGTGTATGACTTTTGACTCCCACTGTATACTCATGTCAGCAGGATCTGTATTTGGTACAAAACTTAGGGACTCAGCTCTCTCTAAATCATGTTTTTGCAACAAATACAAAGTTCAGTACAACCCTGTGCATGAATTCTTGTCATGTCACATTCATACTCTCCGTTTTTTTCAGTTTCAGAAATGTCCATTATATAAATGAAGTTATTTAGAGATCACGAGTGATAAAGAACCTTAGGAGCTGTTTTTACACACATCATTATTGCAGTGGAGTGGTTTTATTTATTTATTTAACATTTATTTACTGGGAAAGTCCAACTGGAACAGAGCCCATTTTCAGTGGAAGCCTGGGGAGAAATGCTCCAGACACGTCTTTGAAATGTGGAAGGAAACAGGAGGAAACCCACATAAACACAAATAGGATATGCAGACTCTGCACAGAAGGCACCCTGGTCAGGAATTGAACTGGAGAGCTTCTTGCTGTGAGGTGATAATGCTAACCTCTGCACCACTGTTTCATGACCTTTGCATTATAGTACAGGCAAAGTAGCACCATCTGATTGTTTTACCTTAAATTTCTCAGTGCATTTGTGCTTTTCTCTCCTCCACACTCTATTTTTGCTATTCTTTCCATTGTATGCATATGTTTAATTTCCGTTTTGCTTTTCTCCATCTCTTTTACATTTATATGCACCAGCATTCACCCGAGCCACCATCCAGGCTTTTTGCACCAGCTACTTCACCTCCAACTTCAGTACCACAACCAGTAGTGCCCCCAGCTGCCACTGTCACCGACCCCTGGTAGCATCAGCAGTAGCCACTGCCACCAGCCCTGCTCCAGAAGGTGTTACAACAATATCTGTAGCAAACAGTGACAGTGGAGTTGACACATATGCAGTCTCATGGCAGCTGGAGGAGATGGTGGAGGACATTATTGATGAGAGGCTAAATGCCCAAATTAGTCCTCATGAGACCATCTTCTGGTGACTTGTGGAGTTGCATCCCTGCCCATACTGGCATTAACATGAAAGACAGGTTACAGTGGTGAGGGAGCACAGGGTGGGGAATAATCTCCCACTGGGTCACAGCAAGCAGGGTGTGCAGCTGCTCACTTTATTCTGTCCCCCATTCCAGGGTCCCCCTCCTTTTGCGACTATGCCTATCCCTGTTTGTTGTTCAATCCTCCAGGTCCTCTGGGTCACTATTGTCTTTCCTGTATGTCTGATGTCTTCTGCTTCATTGCCTTCCCCATCACTAATTGTTTGTGCACCTCCCTTTTCAAACTTGTCTGTCTTCTATGTTTGTTTGTGTCCCTGATAGAAATTATAACCAGTCTATGTTCTTCTTACTTTACTTACTACCTTCCCCAACTTATCTTTTCTTCATATATAAAATGGGTACCTGACTAAAAAAAAGACTCTTTCCCATATCCCTTTTGCTTATTCATTAATTCCTTACCTTATTTTCTTTGATCTTATTGCTTCTCCCTTTTCATCACCCTCCTGTCTTCCTATTTCCAGTATTTAATTTGGTCAAAAAATAGATCATGACACAAGCTTCATGGCATTTTAAGGATGCTACATAACTTCTTCCTCTTGGCACTATCATGCACTAGAGATTGTGCAACACACCATTGAAGTGTGTTTATGACAGAGGCACCACTGGTGCTCATACTTCCACACTAGACTCTTTCTAGCTCTTTCTGAAGCCCAGTCTGTAGCTGCCAGAAGGATATTTAATGAACTAGTGTTTGTGCACTATTGCTGAGATACATTCATTGTTATGGAGTATTGAGGATCATCGCACACAGATAATAAACATGGGATGGTTGGCCTGAATCTTCCTCGCACTTTTTTTTGGATCTCGGGGTTTGTTTTAGCAAAGGATGTGTTACTGAGTACATCTGAAAAAGAACTACAGCACTGCTGCATATCTTTAAATTTAGATTTTTGTTTAGGTAGGAAAAACATTAATATAACATTATCTGAATTTCCTAAGAGGAATCAGAAAGATTCAGAAAACATTAACAGACATTATTTTACTGGTAAAGTTATAGTTTGTACAGCTTTTGGTGTGCTTATAAATGTAAAAGCTAATACCTAAAACTTGGCATTTTACTTTCTGATAAGCACACAAACGAGTAAGGAGTTGTAGTAATTATATGTATTGTAAGTATATGGCAGTGGCTGTGCTTTAAAAGTCAGATGCAACATGACAGCATAGGATTGAATAAAACTTATAACAATTTCTTATTCTTACAGTCATTGACAGACATTGAAGAGATGTTTATACATTTTCTTATGTGATTATGACTATTAGAAACAAATTATATCATGCAAATTGATGTGCACTTTACCAAGGGTCAAGTGTGTATTTAATGTTTAAGTAATTATTCATGTAACTATATATTGTTGGAGCTTTTCTCCCTGGGCCTCCACTGAAAACGGGCTCCCCGAGCCCAGTGGACCTCCCCGGTCATCAAACTGGAATAAATAAATAAATAACCATGAAATACGTTGGTTTGAGAAGAATATTAAAAGAAACTGGTGGTCAAAAGTGGGAATAAATGTTATAGCCATGTCAGAGTTCACTGCATAAACTGAGTACATGGTTCTAAGATACCACAGAAAGGGAAATTATGAAAGGGGGAGAGATGTGGTAAGGGGAGGGGTTTGCATAACGGTTAAGGTGTTTACCTGACAGATGCTAAGTTCAGGATTTCAATCTGTCCTCTGGTTATTAGCTAGGCTTGTTATATTTGCAGACTGAACTACTATTACCTACAAACCTCAAAAGAAACTAAATTAAAAGGGAACATATCAGTTCTGCCAATGTGGACATTTCAAAAATGTTATTATCCATTACTTCTTTCAGCAAATGTGCATCACTTAAAGGATAAATGAAAGGACTTTCACTGAAGTTTAGCAAATAAAGTATTTTTTTATGAGCTTCCCACATCTTCTGCTGTGGTCCTCAGTCGTTCTACATCCTGTTTACTTCTCTGAAGTTATTGTATGTAGGAGGAATGGATAATTATAATGGTGGAAATAATTTTATTATTAACCATGTGGATTAATAAGCAGGCTTATATGGACTACTGGTCTTGTCCATACCCTAAACTTGAACTGTTTTGTTAGAGTTAATAATTACAAATTCTGAGGCAGCTTAATGAGCAGTCCTACAGTAGCGTCTCCAATCAGAACTTCAGTTTCCTTCTTCCATACACTATAGTAAGGAATGCGGTAGCTGCATTATATGTGAAAACATGGCATATTTTTTTTCAGTTAAGAAGGTTTATTTCTCCTTTTATATATTGTCACACTTTTGAAGGTCTTCCTGTATGTAATGCATCAGATGAGTTTCATTTTACAATTTTTTTGCATCACATTTTACTTTACTTAAGCCATACAAAATTTCCTTGTTATTTATCCTCTTTTATTTTTGGTTTTCAGTATGATCTGGGAATAAGGCGGCAGTCAAAAGTTAGAATGATTTTGCAGGTAGGAGATGACTATTTATGTCATGCATTAAATTATTATGACACCTACCTAATAATGCATGATATGCAATGACATCTCTGCACTCCATTGCTCAGACTTTCAAGCATATATGGTCTGAATCAGAATTTCTTCACTGTTACTCAATTAACTGTCTATTTAGCTATTCACTAACATTAATCAGGAAGCTGACAAACAGGCAGATTCTTCAGACTTACTTACCAAATAAGAGGAGCAGACCTCTCTTTTCTTAATCATCCCCTCCTGCTTAGCCAATCTCTGTGATTGGGGCCCTGATTCAAACAAAGGTCAAAGAATTTATTCACAGAAGTCCCTCATTAGCACCACTGGGCCAGCCAGCATTAAGCAGACAATGCATTAGGTAAAACAGTATTTTATTTAGTTCAGTTTACAGGTTTACTGTATATCTAAGTATGTGATGTCACACTTGAACTTGTGTATGCATATGTGTGTGTGTGTGTGTGTGTGTGTGTGTGTGTGTGTGCGTGTGTGTGTGTGTGTGTGTGTGTGTGTGTGTGTGTGTGTGTGTGTGTATGAAAGAAAGAGACAGACAGACTTAACTTCCTGATTAGGTGTTTGAAAGGAAATAACATCCATTGAAAAGGTTTTCTTACATAACATGCTTGATCTGACAAAGACAAATGTTTGCCTTAGTAACCAGTTAAAACTTTCTGGTGGCAATAGATTGAAGAGTAACCTTTGGTCTCATAAAGTTGCTTCCTTTTTGTCAAAGAGAATGCAAATGCCAAGTGTGGGACTGAAATACAAGTCTGAAGGATGCAGCACCTTACATATTATTGTTTTAGCTATGGTACCTAACAAAGCGAAAATTAATAGGGCAAACCAAAGGCATTTCAAGTAACCACAAGTGAATAAGGGATTAGCACAAATGATCACTGGAGATCAGCTTTATTTTCCAGAAGTTTATTTTCTTTACATTGATTTTATACTCCATGGCTTAATGGATGAACCGAAGTCTACAGCAAGCAGAAGCTGTCACAATTACTAGTAAAAATGCACACATTTGGTTGAAGAATTTGAAATTGTTATATTCTGTAAAGAATTCGTAAGAAGAAAGCACTTACTCTCTGGACAAGCAGTGTTGTCATAGATTTCTTCAAAAATCTCACAGATCACAGTTTTATTATTATTTAAGATTTGAAAGGGAGTTTCAATATTTTCATTTACTATGAAAGCCTATTTCACTTACTTGCATTTAAATACTTTATTTATTTAATGACATTTGTTTACCAGTAAAGTCTGACTGGCAGATTATACCCATTTTCAGCAGTTGCCCAGGGAGAAAATATCCAGTGCAATATACACAGTGATAAATGTTTACATTGACACGTTTATATACAGAAGCAGCTAAAAAAATCTAACACAATAAGAATTGCAACATTGTTGAGCAATCAAGGTAAGAAATTCAGTAATAAGATAATACTTCATTTAAAAAAATATAAAAAGCAATTGATTGCAGATGAGACATATATTTTTGGTGGTAGTGGTAATGAGGTAAATTGAAGGCAGTAATGGAGAAAAATAAAGGTATGTTATTCTGCTAATCATGACTATAATAATGCTCTTGTCTAACTTTCCATTCTCAGTTAAATAGTTCAGCTTTGTAATGCTAAGAGCTAAGCAGTCATGCCTCAATGTAAGAAAACAAGCACAAAGCACTAAACATAACGCAGACGAGGTAATAAAAGAATAAAATATTTTGACTTTGATTAATATTGTAAGGCTGTACTGTTTAATTAAAAATGGAAAAGTTAAACAAGAACTGTGATTAAGCATAATTATAATCAAGATTAGCTGAATATAGGGAAATGTGAACCTTGAACAATTAAAACAAAACTCAAAGAGCGCATTGAAAAATTAAGCAAACAAGTTTTAACAAGCAGCAGCTAAATGTAAAAAGAAAATATTTAACACATCATGACCAGAGTTAACACTGCCTTTTGAATATAGATGAATGCACTTATAGTGTTTCTAGAACACCACACATACCACTTGCATGCTACTAAATTAGTTGGCAGGCAACTTAAATGGAATAATGAATTAGATGTATAGATGATGAAAGAAAAGTGTTTCCTCAAGACTATTCCCCTGCTTCATTATACGTGGACAAAAAGTGTAATGCAAGATGAACTCCAGTAAAAGGCAATGTAACTGTAGAATATTGTGAGATAGAGTAAAAGGCACTGCAGGAGTTCTTCATGAATGATCCTGGAACCCAGGCTGACAATGGTGACAGACACATGTATATGCAATATTATAGATCTTTTAAATCCAGATGGCCATTAAAGACACAGGAAGCTCTGTTCTACAAAAGTAACAGGCATCAGAGTAACACTTTTATTGTTCAGATATGGTAATGCTAGCTAAGTTCCCATAATAAAATTAAATGTAAGCCATGTCAATGAAGAAAGAAACAACAGACTAGAATTTAACAGAGATAGAATTTTTCCTTATGCTTTATTTTTCTGTTTACCTCTATTTATTAAGCAAAACAATACAAAAGCAAAACCCCAATCATTCCTCTGTGACAAAGCATAACAGAGTGTGATACTTAGACAAGAAACCATAAAGTGCCAGTCACCAAGTAGTGGTGCTGCGGTAGTGTTGTCACCTCACAGTAAGACGCTGTCCGGTTCGATTCTCAGCTAGAGCGTCATCTGCGTGGAGACATGCGTGAATGGGCGTACCTTCGTTGAAGGTTGTGCATCAGGGCTGGTAACTCATCACGTAAAAATCAACTACCAATCATTAGTGGACCGGAGTTCTGCTGTGGTGACCCCTAACCAGGAAAAGCCGAAAGACACAAACAAACCAAGTAGTGGATACTGCTACTAGTACTATTAATACAAATACTTTATTATTATTATTATTAAACAATAATGTTTTGTTTACTAGGTTATCAACCTGGGTACATTTTTCACTGGAGTGTTATGGGAAAAGATCAATTTGCATGTGAATATTTCAGAATGAGTACTAAATTTGTATAAAAAAGTTGTTAAGACAATACACCTCTCAAAAATATTTTGTTGCAGACATGCAGATTAGCACAATAACACCAAGCACTGGCATTACTACATAGAATATATGGGTTTGTAAAGTTCAAAAGGGAAATAAGCATACAAAAATAGGCCTGTATTAAAAAGCAGAATGGCATTTCTTTTAAATAAGTGTGGTGTCACTGTATTGAAGGCATTGCACTAAAAGTGCATTGAATGAGAAAGTGTAAGGAAATCAGAAAGATAAACTTTGGGATAATTTTTGTAAGAATCTAGACATGTTAAACTTAATGTTTAAAATCCATGTGATGGCTAAAGAAAAGAGTTTGACACCCTTCTCAGATATACATATACAGTAAACATACACACACACACACACACACACACACATATATATATATATATATATATATATATATATATATATATATATATATATATATATATATATGGGTCTACCTGACATGGTCGACAAGCCATTTGATCGACTCTGATTTGGTCGACAGTTGATTTGGTCGACAAGCAGATTTGCCCCCTTCCCCAATGTTGTGCAACCCTGGAGTTGATATATATAATTAGGGGGGGTGTGGGGGGCACAGCCCCCCACATCGGGGGGTGTGGGGGGCGAAGCCCCCCACCTATAATGCTTGTCAATCAAATGAACTGTCGACCAAATAAACTGTCGACTATGTGAACTGTCGACCATGTCAGGTAGACCCATATATATATATATATATATATATATATATATATATATATATATATATATATATATATATATATATGGATCTACCTGAAAATATTGAAAGACCACATCATCAAAGACAACATCATTGAGAAGACATCAGCAAAACTTTAAAACATTGAAAACCAACTCCAGAAAAAGAACAACTTGGCCACCATGTTAAACATTGCCCTTTCTCCACTATAGTGCGATCTCGGAGTTGGCATATTTGTTAGTGGGAGTGTGGGGGGGGGGGGTGAAGCCTCTCACTTTGGAGGGTTTCACTTGCTTCATTGATTGTTTTTTGTCCTGGTGGCCAAGTGGTTCTTTTCCCAGGGATAGCTTTCGGAGTTCCGGGTGTTTGATGTTTTAAAGTTTCAACAATGTCATCTAGATGATTTCTCCTTCTATGACGTGTCTTTTGATACTTTGAAGTAGACCCCATATAGTTATATGGGTCTATATTGAATCACCGAATGCTTAGAAAAGTGAATGCTGATTCATCGACCCCATGTAAGCGAAAGCTTACAATCTCAAACACTCAGAACTGCAATTTTTTTCTCAGGGAAAAAAATCGCTTTCCCGAGAAACACACACACAACACACGGACACCACAAACTATTTCTAATGTGTAAGTCTTCGCCCACACACCCCCCTGATGTGGGAGGCTGTGCCCCCCACACCCCCTACTTAAATATACCAACTCTGAGACCGCACTACAGTAACGAAGAAGGCAAAATACCGAAGGCGGCCAAGAGATTTCTTTCCCAGGGAAATAATTTGCTTATATGCCGCTTCGGTATTTTGCCATTTTGCACTATAAAGTTCAATCAAGACGCATTCAAAAGAATGTGTCTTCAATCAACTAATAAGGAACCATTTCTATATATATATATATATATATATATATATATATATATATATATATATATATATATTGATATATATATATTGCAACAATACAACTGTTTTATGAGAGATGCAGAATCAGACACATTCCTTTTCATAATTTGTACTTATGTGAATGATTATATTACTATATTTAACCAGAGAAATTTGTAACTTTTTATATCCTCATAAATATCCAAGATTTTTGCATCAGGAAGGCACCGAACACCATCATTCATCATTTCCATGACAGAATATATTGTAATTTCTCTTAATTATCAAGTTTCTAGTAAGCAGAAACACTGATTTTTTTTTCCTATAAGAATTTGATTCCATGTTTTCAATGCCTACAGTACTATGTGTTTAATATAATACTGTTCTTATATTAGAAATCCCTGTTTCCTGAGGTGATAAGGTTCTACAAATAAAGTGTTCCTGATTTTGATCTTTGCTGGATTTTGTTTGGAGACCTGCTTATATTTGTTTTGTAAATATCCACTAGCACACCTATGCTTGGCATTTTGTTTAGTAGGTTCAACTTTGCTGTTAGAACCCGGTAAGGTGAAGTTGTCTGTCAATGAATGCAGATAATTAAGGGTTTGACCTGTTAATGAACGTCTTCCTGTACCCACGGTACAATGTTTGATTTCTTCCACATTTTTTTGCCTAGTGTGTGACTCTGCACCAATTATTTCACCAAAGAGTGCTTCTGGGTCACCCCTGAAAAGGGATACCCGAGTTCATCAGACTTACCTGGTTATATATAAAGCTAGGTTACCTCAGTTCATCCCACAATGCCACCAAAATTCAAACACCATAAATTCCATCTGTAGATTCATTAACTTCCGTCCCATCTAGAACATCACTGTGTTATATTATAGAAGGCCAGTTGGCTCCCTGTTTCAGCACAATAAATCCTTCTTCTTTCCTTACTTCCAAATTCTCTAAATAATAACTTTTGCTTATCCCTAAGATACAGACTACAACTTAAATCCTCCCCGTATGCTCTCAGATGTCAGAACAATGATGCATTGACATTAATCAGATCCATTTTAGTACTTGCATATAGAAAGAGAAAAAGCTTCTGAAAAATTATCCCTACTAACTGGAACCATCTTCCCAAAGAACTCAGACACGGATTTTATAACTATAACCTACCCCTCTAAATACAATATGATTTATATTTCAATATGCTAGAAATGGAAATGTGTTCATTGATAACTGGCATATTACTTGCATCTAGTCTAAGTTGCCACAAACATTCCTTCATTTCTAATAAATTATTTACATCCCCTTCATTATTGATGTTATCTGGGATTCTATCAACTACAAAAAATACAAAGATTTATATTTTAAAGGGGTAGGTTATAGTTATATTAAATTACATGAAGGGAACATTTTATAGTTATCATTATTAATTATTTATACTATATTTATATTTATTTTTATTTTTTATGTAACTTTTGTATTTTTTATTGTATATGAACTTTTTAAACATACAAAAGGTTTATTTATGGTTTAAACAAGGTTATATCAAAAGGCACATTAGGTTTTACAATGTAAATAAGTTTATTAAAATATACACATGATGTAAAGTAAGAATTTATATAGGTTTAAATGAATTTTGGAAGAAATTTATTTGAGGCATTGTATTGTTCAATCAAATTATTTTAAGTATTGATTGATTGTTAACTTGCATAGTAATTGATGTGGCTATGTGATTGGACACAAGTTGATTTTATGTGTATTTAAAGGAAATGTTGATGGTGTATTATTTACTCTGAGAAACCCACAGAATAGTTGGGTGAAAGCGCTTAGTGTGATGTTACAATATTTGGAATAAACAGTGTCACCGGTTTTGGATTACTTTGTTATTTTATTTCTAGTATAGGTAACGTATTTAGCATTCAAAGCACAGAGTTGTGTTGTTAAATTCATAATAAAAACAGTGTATCAAATCTTATTCTGAACCCTTCAGTAATGCTATCTGTAGTCTGGACTTGAACCCAGCATTATCTCTGCTGGTTCTCCATGCTTAATGCATTAACAACTTGAACCACAGAAAAATGTTAATTGACAGGTGCAATTTCTTCACTCCGTACCATCCCTAGCACTGACGGTAGTGCAATTGTATCAGTCTCATTTATACAATGGTTGGAATTCCATATTACATTTTTGAGTTTTTGCTTTAGGAAGTGAACCATTCTTCACTGATAGTGACTGTGGACAGTCAGCAATTTGCAATTCCAAGCATTGCACAGAGGATGAAGTAAAAAAAAGAAGAATAAGGAAAAATATGTCTGTGTGATGATTTATCAACTCTGTGGTGTTTTACCACGGAAATGTGGTATCCCTAGTTTCAGACAGACATCACCTTCTCTAGATTTGAGCATTGAAACCATAGCATTTACATGTCATATTGGGAAGGTGGACAGTGTGGGCCACATACAGAAGGGACAGGTTTATGAGACACAGAAAATGGATCACCTATGCCCAAGTTTTGACATTCTAACACTTTACATTTGTACAGCAATATATCCATTTTTTCATACTTGTCCTTTGTCATTTCACAGTTGAAGTCAATCTGCTTTTGATATTTGCAAAAATTAACTTAAGAAATCATATCCTAGAAAATACAAATGTATGCAATTGAAGAGTGTGCTTTTCTGTTAGTGAGCAGTAACTGTCTTTGGATACATTTGTAAAGTGAAAGCATGATGTGTTGCATGTATTACTACATAGTAATAAAAGTACGTACTCTCCCTATACACCAGATAGCTGTTGTTGTACTGCTAGGCTGCCTGTAATGGCTATTCTATACAGTTCTAGTCCTCAGCTTTAGCAAACCTTTTTTCAACCTCCTCTGGCTGCTGCCTGGGCGTTGGACTATAGGAGTATTGGAGATCTTAGCTTAATTTAATAATTTTACAGACTGTACTACAACTAGTGCTACCTTTATAGACATTTGCATACTTTTAAGGCTGCGAGCAGCCATGTTAGCCTTACGACAACAACACTGAAGCATTACCAGGGAGACTAGGAAGGCGGGATATCTCTTCTGTCTTTTCTATACTCGGTTCTACTTTTATTAGGTCTCACTACTGATAGATATATTTAAATCCTAGTTAATAGGCTACGTATTGTATTTTAGCAGTCTCACTAAAACCCGGATGATCATGCCATATCAACAAAGCATGTTCTCCCAGTCAACAGAATAGAGTAGTCTTTTTGCATGCTAGCAGCCCTAACTCTCATCCTGGTGTCATTTTACAGCATTTCCTGACTTTTTTTTAACACTCTGCTCCTGAACTGTGGCACTGTTGTTTTATTTCATATGCATGTGAATGATAAGATTATCTTAAACTGATGTGTTACATGCTATCCAATTGAACCTATAAAGAATGTACTGCTAGATATCTGTTAAAAGAAACTGCATGCCCTGTTAGGAGATTGTTAGTTTCTAATGAATCAGTGAATGCTCTGCTTTTTACTGTCATAACTATTGTCTTAATATCATATATTGTTGCTGTTAGTTTCTTGCTACTTATCATTACTGTTATCTCTCTCTTTCCTACAAGTACCCTGCTCTTCACTGTGCTGTTCCTGACCACTTTTTTGTGAGAACCTAACAAACTGGTGACAAAGGACCCGTTCAACAAATAGCCGTGGTTTCCTCTCCCAAGCCTCTACTCCCAGCTCCCACCTTCAAGGATTTCAGAAAGTATGTTATCTGTGTCCTACCTGTAAACTTACTACCATTCACTGTTGCTTCAGGGGTTCAAAGCTCGTCCTGAGCCGGGTCATCCAGCAGCCTCCCCCTCCCTCATACATAGCTACCTTGTACTCTTTACACCTTTCCCACCTGTTACTACCCCTTCTACCAGCTTTTTTCCCACCCTTAACTAGAACTACAATCCTCCTCCCTATACTGCAACTGCTTGCAATTCTAGCTTTATCCAGTAGGGGGCACTACTGACCCTTCTATAATCTCTCCAGCTCACCCATTTTATTCTGTTTGCTTTACACTATACTTATCTGACCTAGAGCTACTTGTTACCTCACACTGTACCCTTTATTCTAGCTTGCTTTACATCCCTATATTCTTGGACACTCCATACTTATTCCCTGCTCCTTCCCACTTCATGCTTACTTCACTTACCTGCTGTATTCTTCATTGCTGACTGATTGTTTCTCCTCCAGCTGCTCTGCTTCTTGTCTGTTCCTACCCACTCCATTTGTCCTGTGGGCTCACTCTGCTCTCCTACCCTACCCCCAAATCTCACCCACCCCCAGAGGTCCTAGACTTATAGTTCACTGGCCACACCCCCTCCCATCCTATCCTATCTCTCACCTTTCCAATTCCAGGCCACTCCCCATCTCACTCAAATATTTAGAACTACCCATTACCTTATTTAATCACCCTTTCCTTATTTTAGCACTCCTACAACTTCCATCTATCCACTATACTATCTTCCTTCACAACTCTTCCTAATTTTCAAACTCCCCCAAACTCTTCCCTCATTTCTTTGTACCCTGCTCTATCCCTTTCATAACTCACTTCTTCTTTCTACTTCACCTATTTATACTACCTTATCCCAACCTAACATTACTCTCTATTATGGCTCCATCAAATAAACATATCCTCTTAAACATACTACTCTTAACCACCACAATGACCTCACTTACCATACCTTACTTACTCACCCACTTTGAATATCTTTCTCTCCCTGAACAAAACCTTTACATCTGGCAAACAATAACACCCTCTGTCATCTGCTCCCATAACCACAGCAACATAACCTGTATGTCCAGCTATATCCTACCAAAATTCCACAGAACACACCACATTACCTATTTTTCTTCCAAAAAGACTCTTCCTAACCACTTTAAACTCCTTAAATCTCTACAGCACCCCCAGCAAAACCCCCTCATAGACGGTGATATCCATCCAAATCCTGGCCCAAATAATAACTATACCAACAACCAAATCAATTTAACATCACCTACAGTCTCTACACTAACAAAACCAAGCAACTCCCTCCTAATAGGCCACCTTAACATTAGAAGTGTAAACAATAAAATTTTCCATCTACATGCTCTCCTTGATGTTCACTCCTTTGACATACTATGTCTTACAGAAACTTGGCTTAAACCATCTACTCTAGACCAGGAAATTACCTCTCCAGGATTTAACATCCTTAGAAATTACTGAAAAACCAAAAAAGGTGGAGTTATAGCCTTTATTTATAAATCTAACCTCCAAATTACCCCCATTAATGATCTTCCATCATTTGCCACCAGTTCAGAAATCCTAACTACCAAACTCCAAATCAATAATTCCAAATCAATCTACCTTCTCTGTATGTATCTACCCCCAGGTAATAATACCAGTACTCTTGAGAACCTACTTCTTCATCTCTCTACCCAAACACCCCAGGAGACCATTGTGCTTGGTGACTTTAACATAGACTGGTCCAATTGTAGTTCTATGAACCCTACCAATCACATAAACCTTTTTGGTTTCACACAATTAATAACAACTCCCACAAGAATCCACAAACCCAGTAACAAGGAAACTACTCTGGATTGGATCCTTATTAATAGTCACCCTAACAATTATACTCCAGGAACCCTTCCTGATGATATAAGCGACCACATGCTTACCTACATTATTAGACAAAAAGTCCATCATCCAAACACTCATAACATCAAAACCTCTCGCTCAAAAAGATTCTTTAATCCTGACAGCTTCCTAACAGAGCTGCAAGCATGTGACTGGTCACCACTAATCCATCTAGAACTTGATGAAGCCATTACCCACTTTAATACTAACTTTCTTCAAATCCTTGACTGCCATGCTCCTATACGCACTACTAGAATAAAAACCAAATCTGCCCCTTGGCTCACAAAACAAACCAGGCAGAAGATACTCTTTAGAAATAAAATCTGGGCAAAATGGAGAGCTACCAAATGCCCAACAAATCACATTCACTATAAACAGCTAAGGAACACCACTAAAAAGGATATTCTTGGAGATAAAAAAGATTTCTACCTTCAACTACAACAAACCAACCAACAAACTCCTCAAAAGTTCTGGTCAGGAATAAACAAACTCCTTCATCCAGGCAACACCACTACCCCAGACCCAACTGGCTTCAACCATAATAACTCCACCCTGATGCCTTTAATAACTACTTTACCGAAGCCATTCTAACACTAGCTAATTTTTTACCACCTCCCACCACTTGCCAAACTAACACCTGTAATAGTCCCCTACCTACCTTTTAGATACAACCGGTATCTACATCCCTCATCTGTAAACTACTTCGAAAACTTAAACCTTGCACCCCTTCCGCTGACCGTTTCCCATCCGAATTCCTACAAATAGCCGCAAAAGCCATAGCATACCCAATCTCCATCATTATCGACAGGACTATTACAGAAGGCAAAATCCCTGCACTATGGAAGATATCCCATATTATCCCACTACACAAAGGTGGTCCTTCTACTGAGCTTTCTAACTATCACCCTATCGCCTTACTTTCCCCTCTAGCTAAGATAATGGAAAAATGTGTTCACAAACAATTACTTACTCACCTACTACAAAATAACCTACTTGCAAACTGCCAACATGGCTTTAGGCCATTCCACAGCACATCGACTGCCCTCTTATCCTTTACAGATTCCATAAATAAAAATCGTAACAATAACTCTTTCTCCTCTGCCCTATTTATTGACCTGTCTAAAGCCTTTGATATGGTTAACCACAAATCACTGCTAGACAAACTAATTGCCCATTCTCTCAACCCTCAAGCTATACAATGGTTTAGGTCATATCTGGAAAATAGACAGCAAGCTGTTCTTTGGCAAAACAATTTATCTTCACTACTACCAGTCAATATCGGAGTACCCCAGGGCTCTATCTTAGGTCCCCTTCTCTTTTCTTTATTTATTAACAATCTACACGATGCCATACCACAAGCCACATGTATTCAATACGCTGATGACTCCACCTTAATCTGTACTGTCAAGAACATAGCCACTCTACACTCCCTTACCCAAACTGTTTTTCAAAATGTTGAAAACTGGTTTATGCAACACTGCCTCCTCCTAAATCCTAAAAAAACTAAGTTACTCCTTTTCACCCCTACTCACAAATCACCTATTCCATTCCTCTCTTTAACTTCCAACAATGGTACTATCATTACCCCAGATACTACAACCCGCCTTCTAGGTGTAACTATTGAAAATCGTCTCAGCTTTGACGAACACATCAACTCCACTATAAAGTCTGTTAATAAAAAACTTGGTACCCTCTATAGAATCAAAGCCTTCCTTACCCCTTCTGCTAAGAAAACTATTGCCCAAACACACCTCATTTCTACCCTTTTCTATGCCTATATCATTTATACTAACCTATCCAAAACTAATCTCTTGAAACTCTCCACCTATTATAATAGCATCGCTAGATTTATCACAAGCTCCCCCTTTAAAACTCACCACTGCATTAACCTCAAACAACTAGGTTGGCTAGAATTGAAAAACCACATAATCTGTCAACAATTGCTCATCACACAAAAGATCCTATACCACCCTAACAACACCCCTATCCTTACTAATCTAATTACACCTTATACAAATCTTTCCACACTACGTTCTGCTAATAAGCTTCTAGTTTCCTCTAAAAAAGCTAAAAACAAAGCTGGGGATTCTCTCTTTTCAAACACTGCAGGAAAAATCTGGAACCAGCTTCCCTCAGAATTATCTTCCCTTGCTTCTACTTCTCTTTTTAAAAAACACCTAAAAGAACATCTAAAAACTCATTGGCTTTGCCCATGCACTAACCCTGACTGACATTGGTCTCTCAACTTTTATTTTTTAATTACCCCTTTTCCCTACTCCTTTTTACCTAACTATCCAATATCATATTACTTCTCCTTCTTTGAATGATGTGTACACCACTTGTCCTCTCCTCCCTACCTGAGACTTGCACATACCTTCTACTGTGTGATGAATAATCAGTTAGTAGAGTCTCTATTAAACTTGCTATAATTTGAAATGTATTCTTATTTACTCCTTTAGACTGTTCTACTCGCTATGATAGCTATGTATGTTTATAAATTGTTAACTGTTGTAGTTCAATAATGTATCATAAATTCTCTTTTTAAGACTAATACTAAATTATTCTGTAATCCTTCTTATGCCTATACATTGTTAACTTCTGCACAGTTCATGCTTGGAGCTTTTCTCCCCGGGCCTCTACTGAAAATGGACATATATCCAGCTAGACTAGCCCGGTTAACAAATGTAAAATAAAAAAAATAAAAAATATTTAGATACATGTAATTAGATATATATTGTTTGTATGTTTCTTTTTCATGTACTTCATATAACTCCCCACAGTCACATTTACCTCTTAATCATATACTCAGAAATATATTGTGTTTTATCAGCTAAGTCAAAGTAATCTCATAGCTCTTTTGTAAGTGTTCTCCATGACACACCCTCTGTAAGTACACATCAAAGAGGCAGGAGTTTTAATTATTTCTACACTACTGCTATTGAGTGACAACTACAAGCCCCACTTCTGAATACTCATGCTTGTACTGCTTGAGCATCCGCATAGCATTGTGTAGGTCCTCACATCACATTTACCAGACCATCACTTTGAGCAGATTGTGTGATTTATTAATGATAATGCATTGACACCTGATTTACATATTCACAGTGTCCAGAGAGGTTAATCTACAGTATGTAAGCACACCCTGATGCTAAGACACTTGTATCATAGTAGCAGTAACTGCTTGGATTCACCAACCTGAGATGCTGCTGTTTGACTGCTACAGTTGTATTACTTTTTTCATACTTTCACATAAATTCTGTAAAATTATGTGAAGTTTCTTTGCAATTAATATTTAAACAGTTTTGATTACTTATCCATCAGATAACATTACTTGATGTCTGAAGTTTGTCCATTTGTGTTTTTATATAAGGTGTAGCACTTGTTATTTGGAGTATCCTCATCTAATGCTACATGTCTTTATAGCAACATTTCGTTGAGGATGTGTAGACATGTGCAAACATTTTATATGACTATAAGTAATGTGAAGGTTACATTTTAGACGAAAAACTATGTTAAGCCTGACATCAGCAAAGTTTATCCCAAATTATACCATTTTCATTTCATACATTGATTCATTGTTATTGATGGTATCTATTCCATAGTAACACATTTTCATCCTTATCATGTTTGACATTGTGTTGGGGGTTAGAGTCATGTACTACATATGTTAATTTCTGTTAACGATGCCTGCATAAATGCCTATTTGTTTTGTTGTCTGTTATTTTGTTTCTTTTTCTGATAAAAATATTTGTTTGTATTTTTTAACTCCCATACAGGGATATGGCTACAAGAAATCTAGGCAGCAGAAACCTGCATTCACAGATGCTGTGATTAGTGTAGGTCCTTCATCAACATGGATCACACATCTTACAAAAAGTCTTAGTTGACAGTCTCTTCCATGACCATATCTGATGGCTGGTGATCAAGGATGTCAGTGCTCTAGGTGTCCATGACCATGAGTACAAGCACATCAAACATTGGGCCAGTTACATGATAACCAAAGCCAGAGAACCAGTGCTATAGCACAGGAATGGAGAACCTCTGGTGATGGTCCTGCTACTGAACCACCACTCTCTGAGTTCTTGTGCATTCTGATGCAGGCAGCTCATCCGGGGTCCCCAGTTTAGGGCTTTACAAAGGTGCAGAGGTGGGGGACAGCCAAAGGGTGTCTACTGATGAAGCTCCAGAAATGCCAAGTATCTGATATACACACACACACACACACACATATATATATATATATATATATATATATATATATATGTGTGTGTGTGTGTGTGTGTGTGTGTGGGTCTACTTTACTTACACGAAAAACCATATTGCCAACATTCACCACCAAGACGAATACATTGACAAATCAGAAGACCTACATTCGGAACACCAAAATTCCGACCTGAGGTAAGTAACTGCTTGGCCATCCGTTTGAACTTTGCCCCTTACCCCCACGGTAGTGCAATCTTAGAGTAGGTATATTTAGCTAGGGAGGTGTGGGGGGTCGAAGGGGGTGTGGGGGGCAAAGCCCTCCACATGGGTGGGTTTAGTTTTGTTGTTTTGGGGGGGGTTTCAGGATGGCCAAACGGTTACTTACCTCGGTCGGAATGTCGGTGTTCTGGATGTCGGTCTTCTGGTTTGTTGGTGTATTTATCTCAGTGAAGTGAATGTCGGCAATGTAGTTTTTTAGGTAAGTGAAATAGATCCGTGTGTGTGTGTGTGTGTGTGTGTGTGTGTGTGTGTGTGTGTGTGTGTGTGTGTGTGTGTGTGTGTGTGTGTGTGTGTGTGTGTGTGTGTGTGTGTGTGTGTGTGTGTATATATACACACACACACACACACATATATATATATATATATATATATATATATATATATATATATAGAGAGAGAGAGAGAGAGAGAGGGATAAGGAAATAGAGAGAATACAATAATTAAAGAGGGGAGAGAGGGGAGGGGAAAGACAGAGAGAGAGGATAGAGATATAAAGTGCATAAAATCTTTATTAATAAGAATAAGTAGGTGAGGTTTGTCTTTAATGTGTCATCTTCATTTTAATGCTTATCATCCCTGTTTCCATCTCCATTTTATCTGTTTAGGCACATCTGGTACTGAGATTTCATGATCACCTTCAAATGGTATGGTCATACCTTTTTACTTACGTTAACATATAGATTTTTTGTTAAGTCTACCTTAATTCCATTTTTAATTGCACTTCTGACTCCTATTCCTTAACTCAGAGTTATGCATCATATGCCTGATATTTTTTTTTTGCATTTCTCTGCTTGCTGTGTTTTATTACTCTGATTACAGGCAAGCCTACCACTGGCACTGTGGAACTCCTACCGCCTGATTTCAGAGTATTGATATCCTCTGATGGTGATGATTGCAGCTATGAAGAGGGCACAGTCAGTGGTTGCAGATGGTCAGTCTGAAACTGAGGTTGTAGCTCCAACATCCTCTGCTCAGAGTTTGGACAGAGTCAGTAAATCTACACATACCTATGACATAGAGATATCTGAGATAGGTCAAGTTGAGGGTGACACAGTTCATCAGGGTAATGTAGTTACTACAGTTGCAGAGATGTCAAAGTCTCCCCCTAACCATCACAAGTATGAAGTAAAACAAAGTGGGGTCGGTAGAGGTGCTCAGTGGAGACCTGCTTTCTGCCCTCCCCCATTGTTGGTGTGTCAGTAGCTGCCATGCAACACATGTGTAGAGTCATCAAAGAGACACATGCATGTTCCACCAGGGCCTCAGAAGAAAAACAGTACTGCATACTATGCATTCTCATATGCTAGAATGCTTGAACCATGTGTGTGACTCCTTGGACTGGATGAATGACACAATGGATCATGCAGTGTCTGCAATGGAACATCTGATGGAGGAGTGTCAGCATCCACATGACTGGTGAACCATTACATCATCAGTGTTTGCCAGCATGGCCATGCCAGATCCTACTCTGACACTACGTTCATTGTTCTGTCAATCAGTGATGTTTAGACCATGTGATTGTGGTCATGGACTAGTCATGATGAGAGCTCATCCACCAGACATTGTTCATTTTCAGGTAGCACCCTGACTTTTAGCCAGGGTCATGGAATTAGCAGTGTATCTCCTGGCAGAGGCTGTTCTTGTGGTTGTAGGAGGCAATGGTGAGCTGAATCCTGTACCATGTATGACTCACACCTGTCCAGGATGCCAGCGCACAGTGCTAGCACAAATGCTTTGATTTGTTCCTGCAGACCTACACATGGTACAACAACTTGTCTTGGCCATACCACCAGATGAATACACACCACACACACACACACACACACACACACACACACACACACACACACACACACACACACACACACACACACACACACACATGCAGCGTATATAAATATTACTACTGAATGATTTACAGCTGTTGTTACTGGCTCTGACAATGGATACTTTGCTGTTAACCTCATTTCTCAATCACGCACACTCTCACTTCTTCGCTGTCAGGCTTGTCCTCCTGTAACTCTCCCCACCCTTTTTAAGTGATGATGACTGTATCCTGCCCTTTGCACATTTCTTTGTGACTTAGGTTTGCCTGTGTTTGATGCATAGAGTGGATAGATAATGCTTGCTTACTGAGATGCTTGCTTTAATGAAATGTAATGATTTTTTTCCTGTTGAAGTTCAAAAATGACTATTATGTAGTTATTGATCCTCGTTATATTTGTATTGTATTTTTAGTAATGCAGTCCTACTAGTTAGTAGTTAGTGTTTGCTCAGCAACCTGTGCAAATACTAAGACTGCCCTGGTCACTGTTGGGGTGTGTATGCTGGGCAACTTTAATGTGTAATGCACAGTACTGAGCAGATTAATGTTTATGTTGCATATATTACTCATGAGTTACTACTGAAATTTCTGTACATTTGAGCCATGTTTTATCTTACTGATGTACAATATTTGCATATGAGGATAATCATTTATATCTTTTTCTTTACAGGTTCATCACTGCCTTGGTTAATGACACTGTTACAAGTTGTGTCTTCTGAGGTTGACTCTGTCTGTTGCTTAAAGAATGCAACCATTATATGGGTAAGTCAAAGTTGCTAATTTTGCATGCATCACTGTTACTGTTTGTACATGCTTAGTTTCCTAGGTTTTTACTTAGGTATTAGATGTGTGTACTATCCTCTGCCTCTTAGCCAGGACCGTAGCATATTGTGCATGCCTACCTCTGCCAGGATCATCCATGGGTGATTTTTCTTCCTCAGACTCCCAAACTGTGTCTATTGGCCCTGGTGGCCCTGACTGTGGTGCTGGGAACTGCAGTCCTTGACCTTGTTGTCCTTGTTGAAAATGTTTTCTGGCAATTATATCCTGTGACATGGTACAGGACAGGCTGTGTGTATTTTGGTTGTGGTAGCAGGGCACCACCAGAAGTGCCTAGGCATTGGACCCTTGATTTGAGCAAGCAAAAAACATGTGCTGTTGCATCCTTGCTCATTGAGGTTGTGTGGGTTCTAATGGGTATCATGAGTCAAGGTTCCAGTGCATAACCTGCATCCCCCACTAGATGCCCTTAGGGAAAGTTACCCCCTAGCAAACCTTCCATCCAGGTCATATGTGTGCCATATGTGTGAGTCATGAAAACTGCAAGGGTTACCTGCACACACATTGTAGATGATCCCTTGGGCATTACAGATCACCTGACATTTGATAGAGTGATATCCTTTCCTGTTGATGTGCTCCTTCTCTGTTCACCAAGTGGGGCTTTTATTTTGATGTGTGTGCAGTCTATGGCTCCCAAAACCTCAAGGAGTTGTGCTATGGCATGGCCGTAGCTCTCTCCTCTGGGATAGGTGGAAATCAGATATGATCCTTTACATGTTGTAGTATTGCATTTAGAAACTGATTTGATATTCTTGAGTCTGAGGCCTGTGACTCCCTTAATATATCCCCTATGGGCCTCTGAAAAGTACCTGTAGTTAGTATACACAATGCTAAAAATGCCTTGGTTTCCACTGGGGTGGGTTCTCCATAATTTCTCCGGGCCACAGGTGAGGATGGCAGAGGTTGCGATTTCCGCTACAATTTTTTTTTTTATCATGAAGTCCATGATATGTTAAATGTGGTCTGAAAACTTTTCTCCTTCTAGGCTGAGGTCTGGTAGCAGAAGCAGCAGCATCTTGTACTAAAGCCTATTGTATATAAAGATCAATGATAGTAACAGCAATCCCTAACATTTTCTTCTAAGTGTGTCCGTGGCTATATTCCAGAGTACTGGAATTGAGGACATAAGGGAGTGTGGCATGTACACGTTCATTTTATATGCTCCTGACTCACTTTAATATGTTGAATTGCTTTATTAGGATGCGTTTACTCCAACGCTACATTTAAAGTATCTCATTTCCACCCTACACATCTTCTAACCTATCTCTGCATGAAAACATTCAGAACATAACCCAGTCACAGCTGCCCTACAATTAGCATCTCTGACTCATTTACTTAAAGTTTTGCTAGTCAGCTTGTCCTTTTAGAAATTGTACTACTGTAACTATAACTACTCTTGGCCAGTAACATTTTATAATGCAAACTAATATCTTTAGCAAAATCTAACTTACATGTCATACAAAATAACTCTGACTCAAACCCTGCTAGCGGACCTCCTCGGCATATTAGTATTCTTTAACAACTACCATACCTCCCTACTAAATATAATTAATAGTCCTACAAACACATACTCATTACATCAATAGTTACCAAGTCTGACATTCACCACAGCACCCACACTGTACCAGCAAACTTTCCTTGACTTTTTCAATTACAGGTATCTTAAATCTAAGTATGTTACCATATGAAATCTAGTAAGACTAAAACACAAATGCATTTGGCTACATACCTTTCTTTCATAAAATTTTCTCTCAAAAAATCAATGGAGGCATTCACTCAAACTCTGGCCTTATACAACAGCAGAAAACCCACACTAACAGCACAGTGTCTCATGAACAGATCCCTTTTACGCTCCCATCTCTCAATTCCTGCCTTTTCTTCCTAAATAAGCATATGCAATAAAATCCAGGACATGCATGTTTGTCTTGCCACATATTCCTCAGATGTAATTACCAATAACCATCATCTACAAGAATTCCCAAAACATAACTGCATGTGCATAGAACATACCACAGTTTAATAATGCAGAATTACTTATATCATATCTCAAAATCAATAATAGGAAAAGGCTTTGTTTAGCAGCTATATATCCCACCAGGTAAAAAGATTGGAAACTATCCTGTACTGGATATCCCACCATATATAACATGAAAAAATAATACTCAGAGACCTAAATGTAGACTGGCAGCTTATTACTAGCAGCACCCCCATCTGATGCCATAAACCAGTACTGCTTTAGTACTGGTAGGCAATCAATCTTAGACTGGATTTGTATTAAAAGACCCAAGAAAATTAGGGCAGCCTGTAGCCTTCCAGACAGCTTAAGTGACCATCAACCTACTTACGATCTCAGAAGTTACAATACTTAAGATAAACATATAATTTACAACAAAGTTTGTAACTCAAAAAGACTTTGACAAACAGACTTTTATCAAATTCTTTAAAGAATATAAAAGGAAGATACTAAATCTGTGCTCTAAGTCTCTGCTGTCTCACAGTTCATAGGTTCATAGATTCATAGGATGATACTAGGCTATTGGCCTGGAGGCCCTTATAAGCCTAGCCAAAAATTCCACCCATGTTCCCTCAAAGTCAGCACCTGTTTCCCCTGTCCATTAGGGACACAGGTGGGATCCCAGGGGTGTATTTTCTGTTTTCCTCCAGTCATCCAGATTCCTCTTAAACAGGGCTAGAGAGGTACTCTGCTTGACATGGAGAGGGAATCTATTCCACAGATGAGGGAGTCTTTGGGACACAAATCTATACTGCCAACAAGTTCTATTAATGTCACAGACCAGGTTAAGGCCTTATGTGTGGGTTGTGTGAGTGGAGTTTGTCTTACAGATATGCAGCAACTCCATCAAGGCTGGGTCTGAAATAACCTTGCATGCCAGACACAGGTCACCTCTGAGCAGTCTGTATGAGACTGAGTAGAGAAATAGGGCCTATCTGTATAGGATAGGTGTTTGAGACCCTGGATTTTCCTGGTCAGGGACCTCTGTGGTCTCCCAAACTGCTGCATGTGCTAGGCAAGGTACATGCTAAAGGGGGCATTGTACTCATTAATGGGTCTGATAAGGGAGGAGTACAAGGATGTTATGACCTCCTTGTTCCTGGATGAAATACTCTTATTTATGAGGTGGGCCACGTAGAAAGCCTTCTTTACAATGGAGGCAATGTGGTGGTCAAAAGTCAAGCTGCTATCAAACTGGGTGCCCAAGTCCCTCACGACTGATTGTATGCTTAGTACATTGTTATTAATGTGATAATTAGTAGGGGTGACATTTTCCCTAAAGAGGATAATGATGCATTTCTTGGCATTCAATTTGAGGCCATGCTTCTGGCAACAGTCATTAGTTTGGGTAAGACCCTCATGGAGGATGTTCACATCACTAGGGGAATTTAAGACAGCGCCCAGCTTGCAGTCATCTGCATACTTGGTCAGCCTCAGACCACTGGTTTTGGCTTGCACCTCAGGAAAGTATATCCCGAACAGTAGAGGCCCCAAGACAGATCCTTGGGGTATACCACTCATTACGGGTCTACTACTAGAGGAGGCTTCCCCTACTTTGACTGAGTGGGTTCTATCAGTGAGCCAGTTAGCTGCCCATCTGGCAATAAACTGGTTGATGCCTAGCTGGGAGTGTTTGTCTATTATGCCTGAGTGGGGAATACTGTCAAAGGCTTTGCTAGGTCAAGCTAGGCGGAGTGCACTGTCTTCCCCTCGTCCATGGCTTTGGTGACTGTTTCAAAGAAGTCGACCAAGTTTAGCAGGCATGATCTCCCTTTGACAAAACCAAACTGTGTGGGCTCAAGTGTTTGGAGGTTGCCAATGTCTTTTTTTTATAAAGTCCATAATAATGCATTCCATGGCCTTGCAGATCAGGCTAGTTAGGCTGATGGGCCTATAATTGCCTGGGTCAGTGGATGCTCCACCTTTGTGTAGAGGGATGACAGTGGGTGTCCTCCATCCAGCTGGGATGAAACCGGTGCTCAGGCTTTGGTTGAATAGGGTGTCTAATGAAGCTGAGAGCTCTTGCCTGAGTTCATGTAGGATACAGCCAGGAATGTTATTGGGTCCCATGGAGACTGTATTTTTTGCCTTTGAAAGGGCATTAAGGACCTTCCCCCTAGTGATGAGGGGAGGGGGGCAGGTGCTGGGGATGTCCAGGTTTACTGATAGGGGGCAGGGGGTGAAGTTTCACTGAACCTGTCTGCACAGCAGATTGGCTATATCTATAACATTTGTGTATGTGGTGTTATTGACCACCAGTTCAGAGCAGATTTGGGTGTTGTCTTTGAGATTGTGGACATATGTGAAGAAGGGCTTGTAATTGTCCTTGGTGGTTGTGGTCAATTTGGACTCAAAGTTAGCCTTAGAGGATTTCACCAGTGACCTTATTTGCTTGTTCAGAGAAAGGAGAGATTGCTTCCAACTTGGCACCTGCTCCTTCTTGGTCCTGGACAGCAATATTTTCCTTTTATTATAGAGTTTGTTTATTGGTGCTGTCCTCCAGACAGGTTTACTCTTCTTTGAGGAAGATGATTTGGTCCTGTCAGGTATTGCTGAGTCCATACAGCTATGTAGGTGTTCATATAGTTTTTTGGTGTAGGCTTGGACATTAGTGCTCGTTCCAACTGAATGGAGGGTGACTGTGAAGCTGCTTATACTTGCTCTGCAGAAATTGTAGTCAGCTTTGGAAATGTTTTTTCATTTGTCCCTGATTGGAGGGGGGGGGGGGTCAGGGGAGATGGTGACTTCAAAAGTGATCACTTTATGGTCGGATCTTGCCAAAGAGTGCTACAGTAGTTACTCATGTTGGTTAGGACCAGTCCAGGATATTTTCATCTCTCATACGGGTGTCGACCAGCTTATCCAATGCATTGGCATTGTTGAAGTCGAGGAATCTCTGGGCATTCATGTTTGGGCTAGAACAGGTCTTCCACTCTATGGTTGGGTAGTTAAAGTCACCCAGGATCAGGGTAGAAAGTTGAATCTTGATGGATTCAAATAAGTCCAGATAGGTGGAGTGGGCGGCCTGAGTCATGGTTGGGGGGCTGTAGCTAGCTATTATTTGAATAGATGTTTTGTCAACAGTTAATTGCACTTGGAGTGTCTCCTGTGTGTCATACCATTTGACCAGCCTGGAGATGTGTATGTCTTTGATAGATATTGAAACTCCACCTCTTTTGGCTTTGCAGCCTTCCATTTGGAGTCTGAAAGTATGGTAGGATGAGTAACCTGGTAGGATTGGGGTGCTCTCCACAGCTTTGAACCATGTTTTAGTGACTGCACAAATGTCAGTATCCTCCAGGGCAAGGAATGCTTGCAATGAGTGCAGGTTTGTGCTAAGACTCCTAGCATTTAGCAGCTTGACCTTTTAATTTCGTTTATAAGAATATTTCATGTTGGTAATTTTGTGCTCATGACTTTGCCTAAAAAAGGCACTATGGGGGAGGCAAGAGTCTTTGCCAGAAGCCTAAAGCCCAGGGGAGACAGATGAAGGCCATCTCCGGCAAAGCATTGTGGTCTGTCAGTCATGTCCTCCCTGGCTGTCAGGTACTAGATCCCCTTGGAATGACACCAGAAACTAAGCTAATTGTTAAAGTCAGTCATTTTCTGCTTGCAATGAAGTATCATTCTGGGTGATGGTAGGCTGCTACTTAAGAATAGGGACATACCTGCCTTGGACACATATTCAGTGAGCTTAATCATGTCTCTCTTCATATAGTCCAGAGAGGTACGTCTCAAGTTATTCATACCAACATGGACTATGACAGAGTCATAACAGTACCTATTGTTAAGAGACTTGAGTGCATGCATTATATGGTGGATTTTAGCACCTGACAAGCAACTTACTGTGACTTTCTCCTTATCCAGCCTGGTGAGGGGCACATCTGTGTGTCTTATGATAGAGTCTCCCATGACTCGTATGTTGGATTTGTGGTTGGGCCTTAGAGGCTGTGAGACGCAGACATGTGTATTATGTGTGATGCTTGGTGCTGTGGGTTGTGATGTCTGTGTATGTTTTTGCTTTGGAGGTCTCTTTTGTTTAGGTATGTTTTTGTTGAGAACCCCTGCATATGTAGGAGTGTGTTGTACAGATGTGGGTGGTGTTAGACATATAGTGTTCATAGTGATTGTGCAGACAACCTTCTCAGTTCCAGATGTACTGGCTTGTGACTGAGACAGCAAGGATTCTAGGTTCTTAATGTGATTGCATCTCTCACATGTTGTATTCCTAGGTGATAGTAGTAGAATGTTGTCTATGTACTTAAGGCAGTTGCTACCCTGTCTCAGGATGCCCATATCAACCAGACTAGCAGGAGAAATCACAGGAAATTGTCCATCCATGGTTATCAGAATCTGTGGAAGAGAGGCCATGGATAGTAGAGTGGGTACTGTCTAAGGAGAGTACCTATAGGTGTGAGTAGGGCTGGATAAAATCAATACAATAGCTGCAGGAGAGGGCCTCACTCACACAGGAGTGCTGGTAAGGGAAAAATGCAACTGAAATACCTTGCAAAGGGTTAAAACAGCACAGCAGCCAATTGCAGAAAGAAACAGTTCAAATAAGCAGGCGCAATGAGCCTTTAACCAGCAATTCCCAGCACAGAAGGGCATAATCTACCCTCTCCTCCCACAAGAGTGCAGACCACAAACCTTCTTAATCTAAAATAACTGGCCTGAAGCCCAAGAAGTAAGACACTTTTAGAATAACAGACACTAAGCCTTCCACCAGCAACTTCCAACTTAGAAGGATGCAAGCTACCTCTCCTGCCAGAAGACTTCAGACCACAAACCTTCTTAATGTAAAACAACTGGCCTGAAGCCCAAGTACTTGAACCAAAAGGCTTAGAATAAGAGTTTCAATTTAATCAGGCTACTAAGAGGCAGTAATAAATATAGCAGAATAAATGTAATTGAGTACTTTTAAGAGCAACAAAAGCAAAATAAAGTAATAAAGTAGTAAGAAACACAAATGCACTAAAAGCAGATGAATAAAGTTCAATTTTTTTCTTTTTTTTCCCCTTTTTTTCAGGTTAAGTGGGAAGGGATGAAACATGATAATTTAAGGTTGAGAAACTAATGGGTTGGGCCTTCCCAAATGATCTATCTCTACTCAGTAGAATAAGCTGATGAGATGGGACTGGGAGGAGTGTCCAAAATGATATTTATAGTAGGGGTGGGCAACTCAAAAGTCATAAAATTTAAGAGCACAACAAGAACTGAGCGGGTGGGAGGGGAAACTCTTAAAACTCGATCAGAACCAAAAACTTAAAACAAAACACATGGAATACTAGAATGAGATACAAATAGAAGTGATCAAACCTTAAAGAGCTTCAAATAAAAATTAAATGCAGAGATGAGTGATAATCCGAGCAATGCAGACCACACAAACACTTCAGATAACTACAGATATTTCTAAATAAAAGAGCAATGCTGTCTCTCAGCTCCTCCCACTAATTAACTGATGCTATTCACAGTTTGCAAAGGAACTCTTTGGTAACTTTTTTTAACTGACCCTAGTCAATAACTCTTAAAACTCCAATAGAACAGAAAACTTAAAACAAAACAAATGTAATACTAGAATAAGCTATAAAACAGAAGTGATCAAACCATAAATAAAGAGCTTCAAGTCAAAATTAAATGCAGAGATGAGTGATACTCAGAGCAATGCAGACCACACAAACACTTCAGCTAACTTCAATGAGATATAGTTAAAAACTTTTAATAACCATGCTCCAGTACCTACTAAAAGGGTCAACTCCAATCCTGCACCATGGCTAACAAAATAAACTAACACATTCATGCATCAGAATGACAGAGCCTGGAAGGAGTGGCTCAAAAATAGAATGCAAAATACATTTCAATTTTTCAGGCAACTAAGGAATATGACAAAATACCAAATAAAATATAACAAGCAAGTATATTGTAACATCCTCCAAAATAAACATCAGAACAACCCAAAATTCTTCTGGGCATCCATAAAAAACATTTTACATCCAAGCCAAATTACCACCCCCACCACTACATCCAAAAATAATACTGATTCAATTCCCACACAGTTTAACAACTATTTTATACAGACTATATTGTCCCTCAAAAACATTAATACTTCTACTACCTTGTCAGTATAAGCAATCTCTGCTAAATGCCCTCAGCTATTTGACAACTCAGTACCTACCTCCTCCACTAAAAACTCCTACGTAAGTTAAAACTAACCACCATAGCTGCTGACAACCTCCCTTAGACTACTTAAAATGGCTATACATGCAATTGCTTTTCCAGTCTCTACATTTATAAATAGATCTATATCCAAAATACATGTTCCTTCCATCTTGAGAAAAAAAAAAAACATTTTTAAACCTTTACACATAAGTGGCACATTTGGCACATCTACATAGTTTAATAAATTCAGGCCCATTGTGACCCTCTCTGTCCAATCAAAAATACTTGAAAAATGTATTCATGCTTCACTTCTGCATCACCTAAATTCAGATAATTTACTCTCAGAAACACAACATGGTTTCAGACCCCACCACTGCACAACCACCACCTTCATTCACTTCACCAACACTATAAACCAGCATAGGAACAATGGTAACCTATTGTCAACTATGTTCCTAGACTTATTCAAAGCTTTTGACACTGAATCACACCAACATTTATACACTGAACTCGCTTCTGTAGATCTCTCTCATTCCTCCCTTAAATGGTTCCTTAGTTACCTATCTGGAAGGCAGCACGCAGTCAAATTGTAACAGGACCTCTGTTCCTCTCTTCCGGTTACCATAGGTGTCCCTCAGGGCTGTATACTAAACAAACTCCACACTGTCACACACCAAGCAAATATAGTGCAATACACAGATGATTTGACTTTAATATGTACAGCCGCCACAATATCCAGACTACAAGAAATCACTCAAAATTCTCTCTTTAATTGAAACATGGATGAAAAATTCAAACCTGCTCCTTAATCCCAATAAACAAAACTATTGCTATTCACCCCAAAACATTATTTCCATCAAAATAATCTTTCTTGGTTTCATCAGCAAATAATACTAAAATTGAGGTAGTACTACAGACTAAATTTCTGGGCATTGTAATAGATAAGTACAGCCGCCACTCTATAGTCAGGCACACTGATGTCCCATTCACCAGGCTAAACAAGGAGAAGGTTACTGTCAGCTGCCTGTCGGGTGCCAGGTTCCGCCACATAACCCACGCACTCAGGTTACTCCACAACAAGTACAAATATGACTCTGTCATTGTCCATGTTGGCGTGAATGACCTGAGACGTACCTCCCTGGACTACATGAAAAGAGACATGGAAGAGCTCTACGATCTTGTAGCCCAGGGAGATATGACCCTAGCCCTGAGTAACATACTGCCATCGCCCAGAATGATACCGCAGTACAAGGATAAACTGATTGACTTCAACAATTGGCTAAGCTTCTGGTGTCATTCTAAGGGGATCCAGTATCTGTCTGCCTGGGACGACATGGTCAACAGATCATGATGCTTTGCCAGAGATGGCCTGCATCTATCGCCCTTGGGATTCTGGATACTAGCTAAGGCTTTTGCCACCCCTATAGTGCCTTTTTTAGGCAAGGTCCAAATAACAAATTCACCACCATAACAGGAACAGGCAAGCAAAAACTGAGGGTAATGCTACTCAATGCTAGAAGTTTAAATCTCAAAATGCACTCACTCGAGGCACTCCTTAAAATGTTGAACATCAATATCTGTGCAGTGACTGAGACCTGGTTCAAAGCTCTAGAGAGCACCCCTGCATTACCAGGCTATAACTCATACCACACATTTTGGCCATCTAACCTGGACCAGAACACCAAAGGCGGAGGTGTGTCCATATTCATTAAGGATATCCACACCTCCAGGCTAGTTGTGCAGCATAATACATCCGAGGTTATACAAGTACAACTAACTCTGGGCAAAACTGCAATCCAAATTGTAGCTTGGTACAGATCCCCCACCATGCCCCAGGATTCCCACTCCTCTTTTCTTGATATACTGGAAAATATTAGGGTTCAACCAAACACCCTAATAATGGACGATTTCAACTACCCCACCATTAATTTGGAAAACTACTCATGTACCAATTACTTCGCTTAACGCTTTCTGGAATTCATAAATTCCAATGTCCTGAATCAACTTATCCACACCCCCACCAGGGGCAACAATATCCTAGACCTAGTCATTACCAACATGAGTGACCGGTGTTCCACACCTGAAGTCAAATCCTCGTTGGTCATATCCAACCATAAGCTAATGACCTTAGATATCCACATCCCTCCCCCACCCACTGTTAAGGAAACCAGGGTAAAACATTTCTCCAAAGCCAACTTCATGATTCTTAAAACAGAAGTGGTGAACTTCATGATACCCATGCAGATGGACAATACAGTTACGACTGCTGAATCCTACACAAATGCACTCTATAAGCACTTACACGAGTGCATGGATCATGCTATCCCAAACAGAACCAAGATGCTATCCTCCAAAAAAAGGAAGCCAATCTGGTGGTCTCCTGCCATAAACAAACTCTACAACAGAAGGAAGAAACTGTTACAAAAGAGAGTAAAATCCCATGAGTGGAGGAGTTCCCTGGTCAGTCTCAGTAAGAAGCTGAGATCCCTTATAAGATCCTCCAAAGCTAGCTATGAAAACAAAATCACTACTGATTCTAAGGGCAACCACAAAGCATTCTATAGCTATGTCAAGAATCTCAATGCCAACACCCAGATCTGCTCTGAGTTACAGCACAACGGCATGAAAATTACAGAACCAACTGATATTGCCAACATCCTGACTGATAGGTTCAGAGCTAACTTTACCCCCTCTCACCCCTAAAGGGCCATTATCTATACAGGAAGAATACAGAGTTACTGTAATCACAACTATGCAGGTAAAAGCTGCACTCTCTAAAACCAAAAAGACAACATCCCAGGGTGTGATTTACATAAACTTTAGAACGAACTGGCTCCCACCTAAGCACTATGTTCAGTCATAGCCTCATGTCAGGTTTTGTGCACACTGAACAACAACAGTTATCCCACTCCACAAAGGGGGAGCTACCACTGATCCTGGGAACTATCGCCCTATTAGCCGCATGAGCCTGGTCTGCAAGGCCATGGAACGTATCATCATGGAACTCATAAACAAAGACATTGGCAACCTCCAAACTCTGGACCCCACCCAGTAAGGTTTGTGAAAGGCAGATCATGCCTTCTGAACCTGATTGACTTCTTTGAAGCAGTCACCAAAGCCGTAGACGAGGGTAAGGTGGTTCACACAGCCTATCTTGACCTCGCCAAGGCTTTCGACACCATCCACCATTCTGGAATTATAGCTAAACTCACTAAACTAGGTATAAATCCCTACATCACAAGATGGGTTGCAAACTGGCTCACTGACAGAATCCACACTGTAAAAGTTGCAGACTACAAATCTGACTTCAAACCAGTGACAAGTGGAGCACCACATGGTTCAGTCTTGGGACCTCTCCTGTTTGGTATCAACTTCTCTGAAGTACAGGCTAACACAGAAGGCCTCTGGCTAATGAAGTTTGCAGATGACTGCAAAGTAGGAGCCATAGTCGAGTCCTCAAATGATGTGGACATCCTACAGAAGGGCCTCACAGACAGATGCCTGGTGTCAGAGGCATGGCCTCAAGCTCAATGCCAAAAAGTTCATTGTCATCCCCTTTGGTAAAAACTCTGTACCCATGAACTACCTCATAAACGTCAGTCCACTTAATGCCGAATGTGTGATAAGAGATCTTGGGACCCAGGTGGACAGTAGTCTCTCCTTTGATAATCACATTGCTGCAGTAGTCAGGAAATCCTTCTATGTGGCATACCTCATCACAAAAGGGTTCTCATCCAGGAAAAAAGAGGTCATTGTTGCCCTCTATTCTGCACTCATTAGACCCATTATAGAGTACAATGCCCCTTTTGGAATGTACCTCACAAGACATCTACAGCAGCTGGAAAGGCCGCAGAAGTACCTCACAAAGAGGATTACTGACCTCAAACAGATGCCCTACACTGACCATCTCAAAAAACTCCAGCTTTACTCTGTAGCATACTGCCTGCTCTGAGGAGATCTCTGCCTAACATATAAAGCTACGTTAAACCCAGAGATGCTACATCTAAAGAAATCCCAGTCCCTCTGAGGTGCATTCTCTATGGACCTAAACCTTGTCACCACAATAAACAGGACATGCTGGAAGGATCATTAGCACTCTTCAAGAAAAATCTTGATGAGTGGATGGGAAATAGGAAATACACCATGGGGATCACTTCTGTGGTTCTACTCGACAGGGACACAGAAAATTAACTTTCTTGGGTGGCGTAAGCCAGGAAACCTTGTTGGATAGGCTTACTTAGGCCCTTGGGCCGATAGCCTAGTACCTACCTATGAACCTATGAACCTATAACAATCTTAAATTTGATTATTCTTCAAACAATTACAAAGACACACCAGAAACTTGGCTGCCTTTACAGGGTGAAACAATACCTTACTGCCCAAGTAAGAAAAACCCTAGGCTTGTCTTATTTGCTTACAACCCTCTTATATGCCTCACCTATCCTTACAAAAATATGCTCTACATTAAAATCCAAACTAGCCTCCTGTTACAATAAATTAGCTAAATTTGTTATCAACACTGTATACCAAGCTCACCACTGCCAAGCCCTAATGCAGTTAAACTGGCTGGAGCTTAACAACTACATAATATACTCCCAGCTAGATATGGCATACAAACTGATATATTTTCTTGAACAATGCCCTGCATTAAAAACATATTATTGCCCTACACCCCCTGAAGGGACCTTCATTCTGGTGATAAATTTCTACTAAGCACTGGCAAAGCAAATAATTAATTGGGGGACTCACTATACTCCTGTTACATTTCTAGATGCTGGAATACCATTCCTACACAAGTGAAAATGATTAACAAACTCCCAAGGTATAAAATCCAACTCAAACAATATCTTACCCAATCCTGGTCATGCTCATGTTTATCACCGTCTAGTAAAAGCACAAATGTCTTATTGCTTATCACTAACTTTTTTGCCCTCCTCTACTTGAAACATTACACCCCTAACACATTTCCTTCCTGCACTTGAATTAATGCATTCCTTTTCCCAACACTCTCTTAAACAACACTTCTAATCTTCATAGGTTCATAGGTGTGTACTAGGCTAATGGCCCTGGAGCCTTTACAAGCCTAGTCCATAGAAGTGCCCTGACATTGTGCCACTCGATGTTAGTTCCCAGTGCCTCTATCAAGTAGAGCCATTGGAGTGATCCCCGGGGTAAACTTTCTATTTCCCATCCACTCATCAAGATTTCTCTTGAAGAGGGTCAGTGAGGTGCTCTGCTTGACATGCATGGGAAGTCTATTTCAGAGCATGGACAGTCTCTGGGTTATAAACCTGTCCCTCCAGCATGATCTGGTGATTGTGGTAATGAGGTTGAGGTCTCCAAAGTGTGTGATGTGGAGGGATTGGGATTTCTTTAGATGTAGCATTTCTAACAGAGCTGAGTCAGACATGGCTTTGTAAGTCAAGCAGAGATCGCCTCTTAGTAGATGATATGAGACAGAGAATAGCTGGAAGTTTTTGAGCCTGTCCATGTAGGACATGTGTTTAAGGCCTAGGATCCTCTTTGTGAGGTACTTTTGTGACCTTTCCAGCTGTTGCATGTGTCTAGTGAGGTACATGCCAAATGGGGCATTACACTCGATGATTGGCCTAATGAGGGAAGAGTAGAGAGAGACGATGACCTCTTTCTTCCAGGATGCAAAACTCTTGGTAATAAGATGTGCCATAGAGAAGGACTTTCTGACCACAGTGGCAATGTGGTGGTCGAAGGAGAGATTGTTGTCAACCTGTGTCTCCATATCTCTAATAATGCCTTCAATGTTCAGTGGGCTCCCACCGATGTGGTAATTAGTGGGAACTGAGTTTTTCCCAAAGGGGATGAAAATGCATTTTTTGGCATTAAGCTTAAGGCCATGGTTTCAACACCAGTCATTGGTCTGAGTTAGGCCTTTCTGTAGGATGTCTACATCACTGGGGGAGTTAATAATGGTTCCCAGCTTGCAGTTCTCTGTGAACTTGGTCAGCCACTGTCCCTCCGGGTTGGCCTGGACTTCTGAGAAGTAGATGCCAAACAGGAGAGGACCCAGGACCGATCCCTCTGGGACTCAACTCGTGACTGGTCAGCAGTCTGACTTGGAGTCCACTACTTTCACACTGTGGCTTCTATCTGTGAGCCAATTTGCAACCCGCCTTGTGATATAGGGGTTGATGCCTAGTCTGGTGAGTTTATCAATAATCTCTGAGTAGGGAATGGTATCAAAGGCCTTGGCCAGATCGAGGTAGGCTGTATGAACTGCCGTCCCCTCATCCAAAACTCTTGTGACTAACTCAAAGAAGTCAACCAGGTTGAGCAGGCATGATCTACCTTTCACAAACCAAATTGCATAGGATCTAGAGTTGGAGATTCCCTATATCCTTGCTAATTAGGTGTATGATGATGCACTCCGTAGCCTTACATATCAGACTCAGGCTAATGGGGCAATAATTCCTAGGGTCTGTAGTCGCTCCCCCTTTATGGAGAGGGATGACTGTAGCAGTGTGCCATACAAAAGGGACAATGCCTGATGTGAGGCTGTGATTGAACAGGGAACACAGATGTGGTGCCAGTTCACTTTGTAGTTCATGTAGAACAAATCCAGGGATATTGTTGGACACATGGAAGCTGTATTCTTGGCCTTGGACAATGCAGCTTTAACCTGTGCTGCAGTAATGCTGGGTGCCTGGCATTCCTCCAGTATTGTGATTGGTCTTTTAGGGTGGGATAGAGGGGTAAAGTTGGCACTGAATCTGTCAGCCAGTATGTTGGCAATATCTGTTGACTCAGTATAGGAGGTACCATTGTGCAGTAACTCAGAGCAAACCTGGGTATTGCCGTGGAGATTCTTGATATAACTATAGAAGGCTTTGTGGTTGTTTTTAGTGTCTGTCATAATTCTGACTTCATAGCTGGCTTTAGAGGTTTTGATGAGGGATCTCAACTTTTTCTAGAGGCTAATAAGGGAGTTTTTCCAGTCTTGGGACTTCACCTTTTTCTGCAACAGTTTCTTCCTTCTGTTGTAGAGTGTATTAATGACAGGGGACCACCAGATTGGTTTCCTTTTTTTGGAGGAGAGTGTCTTGGTTCTGTTGGGTATGGCTAGTTCCATGCATTTATGTACGTGGTCATACAGTGCATTGGTGTATGATTTGGCAGTAATGCATCAATTTTCCATTGACATATGTGCCGTGAAATTAGCCAACTCTGTTTTAAGGAGCCCAAAGTCAGATTTGGAGAAGTTTTTCATGGTGGTTACCTTTGCATCTTGTTCTTTTTATAACTGGCCCCATCCACCACTCTACCCCTCTCATGCATCAGGTCTATATCACATAGTCGAAGTCTTATAATTTCGAACACGTAATGTTTGAACCAATATGTTACAAAACTTTGACTATGGATAAAAAAAAAAAAACAACAGAAAACAAAATAAAATGTTTTAAGCAGGGGAACAAGCCCCCCTGCACCCCCCATGTGGGAGCTGTACCCCCCCACCCCCCGCTACTTAAATATGCCAACTCCGAGATCCCATCCTATTGAACAAAATGGAAACCTCCGCTTATGGAGATTTCCATTGAAACGCTCGAACTTTTACAAATTCAAACTTATGGTCGCGACCATATGAGGTTCGAACTTGTAAAAGTTTGACTACATGATAGGAACCCTCATGCATCTCCTCTATACCTGAGTCATAAACCTTCTAGATATACACATTTGGAGCAGGCATCCTAAATAGAACCAGTCCTATGCCCCACTCTCTCAGTCATATGTTACTGTCACTGTCTTCCTATAAACTACTACTATCTCCCCCCCCTACATAATTTTATAACTTACTTTATTATACCTCTTAAACTTCTTACAAACCTGTGCAATACTAAAATCTCCCTTCCTACATAATTTTATAACTTACTTCATTACATATCTTGAACTCCATGCAAACCTTTCTTTACTGAAACGTAAGAACACTAAACTTCTTTCTAAAAATGTTTTGCTTCTGCAATATCAGTCTATTTACTTCTGCATAATTTTACAGCTGAAACAACTGCATAAACTTATATTTGTTGATGTAAATACTTTACTGTATATACCTGTCTTGTAATTATGTTGGTTGTTTCATGAGAAATATAACTTGTTTTTCTGAGAACTGTCTGAAATTTACTTGCTAATATAAATGTACTTTGGTGGAACTTATTCATCCTGGGCCACCGCTGAAAATGGGCTTTGCCCAGTCAGACTTTCCTGGTCAACAAAGACAAATAAATAAATAAATAAGTAAAAAAATGTCACCTACCTATGCCTTCATTAGCATATTCTGCCACTTACCCTTGTTTTTAAGGCAGAAGCAATGTGTGGAGATGTTTAATGAATGCCAGGTAGTTTGCCTGTTGCTGCATGAGACTCTCAAAACACTTAATGAGAATTGTAGGCATTCATGACTCCAGACCTCAGTTACTTCATTATAAGTTTATTTATAAGCTCTAATGGAACTTATTCTTGTTAAAAAAAAAAAAAAAAGTTTAAAGAGTACTTTCTAAGTCTCCGCCCAAAAAAACGGTAACAAAAAAGTTTGCATCATTGCAAAGAAGTATGTATTATAAAAACTATCTAACAGAATAACTGGTATAATTAATCCATCATAAAAGGTTTATAGGTGATTACTAGGCTAATGACCTCAGAGGGCCTTTTTAAGCTTAGCTCTGCTTTCCAAATTTATCTGACAAGTTTTGACCCTAGGGTTGTTTTAAGGCATATATGTAGGCTTGGACATAAGGGATCAGGTATTTGTAGGCTTCCTCTCTCTACTAGACACAGAATTGCATTAGGGAAGAACCCTGCTTCACATGGATAGGAAGTCTCTGTGAGATATTCCTGTCCCTCCAACATGCCCTATTTATATTGCAGATGAGGTTTACGTGCCTAGATCAGATAATTCTGATGCAGTTTACTTTTCAGATGTGCAGCTGGTTCATCAGAGCAGGAATAAATCTCATAATTCACAAAACTATCCTTTTAGCAATTTAAATAGAGCTGCAATAGAACAACTGAGGAAAAACCTGCACTGTGTTTTTTTTCTTGTTAAATGATTGTACTAAGCTAACTCACAAGAATAATGAAACAGAGCAAACAAAGTAGGCAAAATTGCCACATAAAAGTTAATAACCATAGACTGTAATCAGGACTCAAAATGTATTTTGCATCATAAATGGATGAAGTGTCCTGAGTAGAGAAAGAGCCTTGTATGGTAACTACATCACAATAACTCTTACACACTACAAGCACTACATATCATGAAGGGCATAGCCGCCCTTAGGCATAGGCCAACTAGGCGGACGCCTAGGGTGGCGCTCTAGCAGGGGCCCTTTTCCAGTATTTATTTGGTGTAGGTAGACCAGGATGGGGGGACTGGGTGGTGTGTGTGGGGTGGCGCCTTAAAGGCCTTTTGCCCAGGGCACCAGTTGTCCTAAGGCAGCTCATGATGAGGTGCAGGCAGCACCTAAACTGAACTGGTATTCCTGGAGTTCAATTTACTGACAGACAACAGTCTAAGCAGAGCCCCAGATGGGTCATCTAGCAACCAGTGCCATTCCCCAGTGTGGTGCCCCCAGCTCTATGAGTTGAAAAGCTAAAAAAAAAATCTGATCCTAGATCTCGCTGTCAATCCAGCAAACTGGGTCTTTTTTGTGATCCTCAAACCAAACAAAAAAAATGCTGCACTTTAAATGCAAGTTAAGGAGGACTGAATCTCTCCTTGACTGATTATGCACTATCAGTATTCATTTCTGAATGCTGGTTGTGCACCACCTCCCAAATGGCAATCTCCTAATCATGCCATCTTTGTCTTAGCCTAGCTTGAGACTCAAGCTGAATGAAGATACTTCTTAAGGTCATAACTGGCTAATCAGTGATGCCCCTAAAATGCAATTTTTTATATATTTATTTATTTATTTTACATTTGTTGACTGGGATAGTCTAACTGGATTTATGTCCATTTTCAGTAGAGTCCCAGGGAGATAAGCTCCAGAGATTACTAGACTACTAACATACAGGTACTAGTTGTTATACAGTTAAATACTACACATTTTAAACAGTTCAGGAATCTTCACGGTTTATACAAAAAACATGTTACAAGCATTAGATAAGATATTTTAGACTTTATGTACAAGACTTCATTAGTAACTAGAAAGTAATTGTTAAACAAATACATACTTCAAGTTTGAACATTTCAGCAATGCTCACAGTTTAAACAATACCTGTTTCCTGCCATTAGGTTGGATGCTTTAGAATTATATGCAGAAAAATTTAACTAGGTATTTTAAATTATCTCTATTAGGATAAGATATGTTTTTGCCAAGGATAGGTCCTGATCTAAAAAGACACAGATAGAGCAGGAATTAGGTCTTAAGAGATGGTATTTGGGATATAGTATGAGATTAGTCTGTACAGGGACATAACCAATGGTTTTTAAGATAGAGTTTCAGATTGTATTTAAAAAGTGTAAATGAAGATTCAGTGATGTAAGTTCATGGGGGAGTTGGTTCCAATACTTTCCAACTGCATTTGAGAACAGAGCATCTCCTGCCATGTTATTAGAGTTACATGTTGATACTAGTTAGATGAGCATAAAGTTGAAAGGTTCTTATATTGGGTGATGAGACTAGCAAGTATTGGCGTATTGGTAGGTTGGAGAAGGGTTTTGTGCACAATGGTGAGTTGTTTAAAGTGAATCTGATTCAGAAGCTCTAACCAGCCTAATTGTTTCAGGTTATGGCAGTGATGGGTCCTAAAGGAGTAAGCAGTAGCAATTCTGGCAATGCTATTGTAAGCGCTGGCTAGCTTGTTAAGGTTATTTTTTGACAAGTTAGTATATATGGAAGAAGCATAGAGAAGTGTGGAGATAAGGTGGGAATAGGCAATAGTGGTTCTGGCTAGTGGGGAGAGAAAGGGTTTTATCCTATAGAGTGAGTGTAGTTTCCTGTTGACAGTTTTTATGGTATTGTTGATATGGGTTTCAAAGTTCAGGTTGTTATCAATAGTTACCCCTAGAAGTTTAGTTGTTGGATCGGGAGACATGAATGTACCATTATTGGATAAGACTGAAAAGTTCATTGGGAGTGATTTATGGGTAGGAGTGAAGAGGAGGAGTTTGTTTTTTGGGGGTTCAAGAGGAGGCAGAGTTGTAGAAACCAATTTTCTGTTTTATTGAACATTGACTGAGTTAGAGTCTGTAGTTGGGTCTGACCGCCATGTGATGGATAATCAAATTAGACTCTAAAAACTAATAAAGCCTCATACACTCTAATAGGATACAATATTTGCACAGTACCAGCTATACAACTGGGTTAAGAACAGCAAATATAGCACTTGATTTTAACCAATGCGTATTAGTTAAATTTAGTCCAGTGCTTTAAGGTCTAGACATATACTCTTAACAAAAAGTACTCAGTGCCCCTTCAACTCCTAGAAACAGACTCATAATTTGTTTGAGTCAATTATTCTCCTAAAACTTCAGTTACAACAGAACATTGCATCACTAAGCATAAAATAATATATTTTTTGCTGTTTATATACAAGGCTATATATAAACACAAATACCCTACAGTGTGTAGAAACATTTCATAACCCAGGGGAGAGAGGTGGCTAGAAGGAAAATTAAAATGAATAGCAGACTATGAATTAAAATATTAAAAAGCTGCAGCAAACCCTGAGCCATGAGACAAGATGGTCAGACAGCTACACTGACTGTTTTGTCAGGAGAATAGAAATGCAGATTCAGCACCAGAATATTGTAAGCAGCCAACAGAACTGAAAAGGCGGACAGCTACATTATCTTCAGGATTACACTCAGTGTCTCTAATCTCACATTGAGACACCAACACTCTTAAACCTTGAAAGACTCTTAGCAAGATTAGACATTTCATAAATCTTTCACATGCTTGTACTCATCACTGCAGTCTTCTCATTTCGACTTGCTTCCTTTGATTTACCAAATGGAATAGCCTCCCACTAGCTAGAAATACTTATGAACCCCTGTTCTTGAAAATCTATCCTTTCATTACTTAGAAACTAATTATCACCAGTCTCCACTAGCTCAAAGGACTCACACTTTATGTCGGATGCCCCCCAAGACTCACATGGAACTAAAATAATTTTCTTAAAAGTTGCCTAGCTGTAAGGATTTCATTGTTGTATATATTAGATGTGTTTCTGAACTCATGCTCTGTGTACATCATTCTAGGCCTATTGCTAAAATTTAATCTCCTTTTTTTTGGTTGGCTAGCCAACACACTTCCCAACTAGTGTTTTGCCAGACTCAAATGAGAGTCAGGACTGGGAAGTCATGCTATCATATCATACAGGGGATTGGGAATGTCTGCTGCTGTTCTAAGAATCTTGCAACTTTTGTGATGTCTTCAATTACTCTTCCATCTGAGGAAGAATACATTCTTCAACGCAGGCTGGACCAGTTTGTGGTGCTAAGTTCTGTTAATGCATGCATGTGGGTTATATTTCTCTCTTATACTAACTGATGCTCATCCCCCAAGGGGTCTGATATCTATTGTTATCTTTTCCATTCCCACTAACACACGTCAGCACATTCAGCACTCAACCAAGGGGTGTCAGGAACAAAGTCAGTGCTTTATCTTTGCAAGCCTCATATCTGTCTCAAATTCACTCCTTTTTTATCCAACACCCTTTCATTTGTCTCAATTTTCCTTTTTTGCCTAATTTTTTAAATTTTCTTAGCTTTAGGCCATTTTGTAATTTTATTAATACCATTATCACTTATGTAAATAGTGTAAATCCATTCACAAATTTGTAAATATTCATATATGATAATTAGGGGTGTTATTAATGTGATGGGGAAACTGATGAAGGAGCCTGTTACACTTCTGAATTTTCTGATGCGGATATTGACATCAAAGGGTCCACACTGAAAGGGACATTGATCATTAGGGGAAGAGAACTGAAACTAAATTGAGTTGCTGTCTGCAGTCAGTCATGAATATGAGCTTCTTTATAAAGACAAGGGGCAGGATTCACGAAGCCTCCGTGTAAGAGTTACAAGGCTTACACGGAGGCTGCAGTTAAACGGTGTGACGTCAGCATGCCATGCATATGCATGAGGGCATGCTGAATCACACCTAAGGCTAACACGGTCTGTGTAAGACAGTAGGGGGCGTGTCTGTAAGGCGAACCCTGCAAATGGACACGCCCCCAGAAGAGTAAAAGTCCCGAAAGTAAACCCCCACGACAGAGTCCGTGGAAATGTGAATAAACACAACACAACACATGCCCACACAGACTATGAACATAAAATGTATAAATGAACATCTTATATATTTTTTTATAAGTTCTAAAGATGTTCGCCCGTGACTGCGCTCGTTTGCGTGGGTGTGCCCGGCGCTTAGCCACAGTTAGCAGTCAGTGGAAAAGCATATAAGAACTAAATATGCAAAATAAGCCAAGAAGCAATAGCGTAGCGGTAGAGACGTTGGCTGAAGAGGAGGCAGTCATGGTTCGAGCCCCCACAACATCAATTTTTATTTTTAGTGAAATAAGCACGAAACAATTCCCTGACATATATGTACATATATAAAATTATATTTTATGTAAAATGTAATGAAATGGGCCATGTATTTTGAAGAAATGTGAGATAATAAAGAATAATGTCAGATGTGCCCATAGCTGAGCTACACTCTAACAAGTTGAGTATATCTGCCCATAGGTGAGCAGTGTTTTAACAGGTTTAAAATGAGTGCCCATAGGTGAGCAGTGGTTGCACAGGTGTAAAATGAGTGCCCGTAGGTGAGCAGTGGTTGTACAGGTGTAAAATGAGTGCCCGTAGGTGAGCAGTGGTTTAACAGGTGTAAAATGAGTGCCAGGGGTTGAGCAGCATTTTAACACGCTGAAACTGTGTGCCCGTAGCTGAGCTGAGCATAACATGCATGCTGACAGCCAAATGACGCGTAAGCCAGCGTGACCCGTTTGCGTGGAGCTGCGCACCGTGCCAACAAGCTAACCGACGGGCAACGTTGAGCAAGCTGTATCAAAACTGCCTTTACACAGACACACCTCCTAGCCTGTGTAGACAGTCATAAAATATAAAAAGCAATGGCCAGGTTCGAACCCAGAATACCATGCACCATAGTCAAAGTACTGAACCACTAAGCCATGACAGTTGCACTTAGAAATGCAGTAATAGCATATATATAGGAATGAATGGAAAGAGGAGCATGACAAAGCAGGTTTTGTGAAGCTGATAAAATTCCAAAATGGCCAATCACAGATAAGTGCGGGAAAAACGGCATATATAAGCCCCATAGGTGGGAATACACAGCATAACCGATTGTGGAACCGACTTGCAGCCAGGATGTCAGGTGTAGGAGAGGGTAGTTGCTTCTGAGCACAGAGGTGGGGCATTGAGGAGTCCAAATATATGGTTTGGCTCCTCGTCCACGATCATGAGGCCCAACTCATGCAGGGCCAGGTCCTGTGGGGAGCATATAGGGCTGAGGCATGAAACCGGTTGGCACATGATCTCACCAGTGCCACAGGAATACCAAGGACTGGTGAACAGGTCCGTCACCACCATGCGGACCTGAAGAGACGGAAGCAGGACCAACTGAACCGTTGGATCCAGGAGGCCCGGCAAATGCCCAATGCCCCACTACTGAGTAAGTTACATGTAATTATTTATGTAAGAAAGTAACCTAGCTGATATTATGGAGATGTGTATTCCAATATTACTTCATTTATATTACAGCTGCAGGTGTCTGTTCTGCGAACCGTCAAGCCTATACCGATAGGCTGGTGCGGTTGCGCCACCAGGCAGGTCAGTAATTCTCTCCCTGTAACTGTAAAAAAATATAAGTATGACAGCTTGCAAAAGAGTGCAGTGTAGTCACTTATTAATAAAATGTGCAAGTAACAGTGTAAGAGAGTTTGCAAGTATTGCTTGATTACAAAAGATGCAGCCTGTAATCCAAACATAAAAATGAAACAAGTCTGAAATAAAGATGTCCCACCTGTAATATAATAGTACATAACCTGCAGCAGGATGAAAAGTACAGCTGCAGAAGCTGAGTAAAACACATGTGTGAAATATATCCCTGTTGAAATTCTGAAACATGACATAAGTGAGACTGTTGGAAAGGATTGTTATAACTAAAAGTAAAACATGTCAATAAAGCCTAGAATTAAGTATCATCCTGAATTGTAAAAATAAAACAAGTGAGAGAGTGTGAGAAAGAGGTATGAATCCACCAATAAAGTAGTAATAACTCCTGAATAAAGTATACTGCAGTCAGTAAAGAATGAAATGAATGTGACAGGCAGAACCAAACAGCAACATGTGTAGAAAAAAGTACTGAAGCTGGAATGTGTGTCCCAAAATCTGGATATGTTGCTCTCAGTTTGCAATATGCAGATAGTATGGTTGTCTGAAATACCAAACATCCACAGTTGTCTATAGCCATATAAAGCAAATGTAGCAGGATGATGTAGCTGAACAGAGCCAGATATGAATGTGTATGAATAAATATGAAATGTATATTGATGTAGCAGTAACATTCCTATCACCAACCTGAATTAGTTATCACATAGGAAACTGTAGTCAGACCTGTAGTGTGTATATATCTGCAGCTAGTAGAAATGTACAGCATATGTATAGGTATTTGAAGTTGTTAATGAAATATTTCTTCACCCTACCCTATAACCACAAATAATCCATTCCACGTGAAATGGGTATGTGCAATCACAATTAGCACACCTGGGCATTTGTCCTGTTGGTTCATACATATTTGCATGTACGTTGATGCATGTGCCCTGTTCATACATCCAAACCTGATGGTCTGTTGCCATCAATCAACCCTGCATGTTGTTGGATTGTGTATTGCTGTTCAAATTATGCACTGTGTTATGCTTGCTGTTCAATGGCTTGAATTTATGGGTGTTTGGTTAATGGGAATACTAATGCATGCTGTTACAACTAATTGTGAATGGTATTGTACATTACTAACCCAAACTGTCATAACATAATGCAAAATATAGGACGACAGGGAAGGCGGGTTCCAGCAGACCCACCTCTCCCACCTCAGCTGGCGAGTGCACCTGGCAGTAGTGCCCAGGCCGGACCCTCCTCTGGTGGCCCTGTGCCACCTGCGGGTGGAAGCGCTGCAGGGGATGGGGCTCATCCCCCCTCTGCAAGTGTGGCCGGAGGAGAACATCCACTCACCCTCCATAGTGTCCGGACTGTGGTGCGTAGGGAGATCCAGCACTCTGTGCTTGGGCCCCTACGCCAGCTTGAGGCACGGGTGGCACAACTCACGGGCGTGCCTGCTGCCCAGCCTACAGAGCCCCCAGCACAGCCCCGTCCTGGGCAGTGAAGGCACAGTGGCAACTGTCCATGGGTGGGGATCTCAGTTCCACTGTTGCCATCTGTGGGCTCATGGGCTCGAGATATCCAAACATCCGTCCCCGTCAATTATGTAACCCCCCCACATGTGTCATACACCACCCCTGTATGCGTCTTGTTTGTCTTGTCTGTTAACCTCCCCCACCTACCTCCCCAGCTATACCGACTTCCTGTACCTGACATACCACTCTCACCTGAAAAAAAAAAAAAAAAAGGGCACTCTGTACCCACAAAAAAATTACGCTCCATACATAGCTGCCCATTTTGCACACATGTCTGCTGGACATGTAAACTGGCAATTACAATTGGCTGTACAACAAATATTATTGTTGTCCTCACACCTCTCTCAGGGGTGGAAGGTTTCAAATTTCACACCAAATTACAAACATATGCACAGCTGTTGCTGACGAAGAAATGGGCAGCTATGGGCCTTTCCTACATCCCTCCTGCAAAACCCAAGCTTGTTTTCCTACTGTCCTACCCTCTTTGTGCCCCCTTTTTCACCACTTTCCTATCTCCCCATTTTCTTTTCTTTAAAAGAAAATAGTGCGGGTGTGCGCGACAGTAAGCACTTTTATGCAGTAGTAAGTGGGTGTGCGCGAAGCTAAGCGGCAGTGCGCATGCGTGAGCTCCACGCAAACCAGCGCTAACCCGCTTACAACTGCTTAAAAGTGCCTTAGTCACTCTGAATGACAAGGCCTGTAGTTTTCTTAGCAGCAAAATAAAATACCTCCCTCAGTCTCGAACCCAGGACCTTGGAAACACTAGTCTGCATGACTTACCACTAAGCCATGACTGCTATACAAGAACAGTGTGCTGAAAGAAATATATCACAAAATAGTAGGAATTAATGTAAAGGGAATATAGCAAGTCTAGTACACAAAGCATGTCATGTATATTTACTGTCAAATCTAGTGGATTTGTAAAATAGTACTGTGTGCTGAGAAACAGTCATGCTAGTTGGTAGCTACTAGGTAATAATGTCACAGTAGCATCTGGCAAGCCACACACATACTTAGAGCAGGATAAACACTGCCATAGTTGAATAGTTAAGAGATCAGACATAGCAACTGTGACTGAGTTACAGGGATGTCCCTGATGTGAAAACAAATGTCAACTGTGCCCCACTGACACCCTGTCAAATGTACTAACAGTAGGCAGAAAGGTGTTACTACACATGCAATGGTAACTATGAATGACTGAAGGTATGCACCACCTGCACGGCACAAATGGTGTACTAATACATATGCTTGAAATAACCCACAGTCACAACTGCAGAATATCAGAATATGTCATTGGAGTATCCCACTGCTATGCACCATTCCATGAGGCTGATAAAAGATGCACCTGAGAGTATCTGAGGCCTGCTCAGCAGCATGATCAAATACCCTTGTAAGTGTCAAGGCCCACACCATGGCCAGACCACACTGCATGCAGTAACACCCTACCACAACAAACACATAGGGAATTGCTGCCCAAACAGATTTAGCAAGCATTACAAACTGTGAATGTAAATGGAAAATAGGAAAGTCATAGCAACACATTACAGGAAAGACACATAGCAGGCATACAAGGAGTGAATGTAAAGGCCAAATATTGAAGACATAGCAACAGATTGCAAGAGCCACTGCTATATACCAGTTACACCACAATCCCCACAGGAAAGCACACACACCCATATACACAGTATTACTAGTCGTAGGTGTCAGTTTACATACACACGGAGAACAGGACACTGGAGGAAGGAATACTCAGCTTACAGAACAACATGCATTGCAGTGTCTACAACACAGCCTGAAATATGAGAGACATACCAACCCTTACACTCACAGAACAGTGTCCACAGCAAACCAGCATGGTCCCCACCCTGATAATCTGAAAGGGCTACGCCTACCTAACAGACCTTTTTATAGCACAGTCCTGTAATCACAGTGAGAACTGCAATCACTACACAACAGGCTGCATGCAATTAGTAAATGCTGGCTAACAATTGGTGCAGAGGCCATCACATGGACATGTGCAGATACCTACAAAAGCATCCTGTACTCCCAGTCCACACATGCAATACTGTCATTGCACCCGCTGGAGGTAGAGAGAGAGAGAGGGAGAGAGAGAAAGAGAGAAAGAAAAAAATATATAAAGAAAGAAAGAAAGAAAGAAAGAAAGAAAGAAAGAAAAAGAGAAAGAAAAAAAACCTGAAACAACAAAGCAAAGAGGCTGACAGCAGGCCAAGCAACTGCAAGCCTACACAAACAGCTGCAACAAACACAGGTAATGTAAAGTACTACTATAATACTCTACATACTGTGAACCCTCCAGATGTGTTATTGGTCTGTATCTATGTATATGAAGATGTGCATAGGGCCGGGGACATACTGAAACTGTCACTGAAGGCTCCACATACATATGTATGTGACGGTAGCTATGTGCACATAGCAATGTAGACTGTAGTGCAATGTACAAGCAGGTTGTACAGTAATGGATGTTCAGCAGTATGTTACTGTGTGTATACATATGTGGAACTAAAAAGGAGTATGTATATATATATATATATATATATATATAAAACATGTGTATACGTATGTATATCGAGATATGTATATATATATATATATATATATATATATATATATATATATATATATATATATAATATGCATATGTGTATACATAGATAGAGAGGGATGTAGAAATACATAGACATATAAGTTTCACAGTGTCATAGTTTAGTACTAGGCTATCTGCAGACAGTGTATAGAATAGATTTAGAAACTTGCACCTCTGTATAGTAGTGACACAGTGAAGACCCCCCTACATAATAGCATTAGTTTACTGTGCCTCTGTCTAGTAGTGACACAGAGAAGACCCTGCTGTAAACCTATGATCTCCCATCCACTTGTCAAGAATGCACATGAAGAGTGTCAGTGAGGGTCTCTGCCTAACATGAACTGGGATCCTGTTCCACAGTATGGGAAGCCTTTTAGTGATGGATCTGTCCCTACAGTATGTCCTATTCATATGTGTGCTGAGGTTTAAATTTGTAGCTGTTGTGCTTCTGATGGATTTGGATTGTATGAGGTGGAACATGTCCATTAATACCAGATTGGACATGGCCTACTACATCAGGCACAGATCACCCCTACGTAGGCAGTATGCTATGGAATAGAGCATGAGTTACGTTAGTCTGGCAGCATATGACAGTTGTTGCAAACCCTTGATCCTCCAGGTGATGTACTTATGGGGTCCCCCTAGCTGTTGCAAGTACCAGGTGAGGTACATACCAAATGGGGCATAGCACACAGTCATGGGCCTGATAAGGGAGGAGTATAGGGGTACAATGACCCCTTTTGATGTGGATGTGAATCCCTTAATGATAAGATGGGCAAGGTAGGAAGTCCATCCAACCACTTTGGCAATGTGGGTGTCAAATGAGAGGTCAGCATTGAACAGTGTCACCAGGTCTCCAATTACTTTGTCTGTACTCAGTGGGTTATTGTCTATGTGATAATATGTATGTACCTTGTCCGTCCAAAAGGGTATGAGTATACATTACGTGGCATGCAGTGTAAGGCCATGACTCCGGCACCAGTTGTTGGTGTCCGTGAGGCTTGTCAGTAGGATGTATGTGTCAGCAGGTGTATCGCCTATGGCGCCTAGTATGCAGTCATCTTTGAACATTGTCAGCCACTATCCTCCCATGTCTGCTTCCACATCTGAGAATGATATGCTGAACATGAGCAGTCCCAGGACAGAGCCCTGTGGGACACCACATGTGACTGGCTCTGAGTCTGAAATGGCACCAGTGAGTTTGACTGTAGGGTTTCTATCCGTTAGCCGGTTTGCAACCCATCATATGACATATGGATTTACATTTCAGCTGTTGATCATGTCTATGATGCCAGAGTGCGGTATTGTGTCGAAAGCCGTAGGCAAGTCCTGATAGGCTGTATGGACTGCTGTGCCCTCATCAATGGCTCTAGTGACTAATTTGAAAAGGTCAACCAGGTTCATAAGGCAGGATCTGCCCTCTACAAAGTCAAACCGGGTGGGATCAAGTGTCAAAGTCCCCAATGTCACTGTGTATGGGTACCATAATGATCCTTTCCATAGTGTTGCAGACCAGGCTGGTTAAGCTTATGGGGCGGTAGTTACCAGGGTCTGCAGAGGTGCCTCCTGTGTGGAGTGGGACTACTGTTGCTGTATGCCAGTGTCCAGGTACATATGTTGTAGTAAGGCTACGGCTGAATAGCATGTAATGTGCATGTGTAGCTCCTCTTGCAGTTCACGTAGCATGCAACCTGCAATACCGTTGGGTCCCATTGATGCTGTGTTTACAGTTCTGCTGAGGGTGGTTCCCAGCGGGACATCTGAGATGACAGGGAGGTTACAGTCAGCTGGGATAAGTAATTCCACATGTGTGGGTGAGGGAGGGGAGAAACCTGCACTGAACCTGTCTGCCAGAATGTTGGCATTATCTGTGTGTTCAGTGTAGCGTTTGTCACTGTGAACTAACTGTGAACACAACTGAGGGTTCCCACCCAGGTGTGTAACATAGCAGAGGAAGGCCTTGTGGTTATCTGTAGTGACCATAGCGATGTCCCTCTCATTGTTGGCCTTGCATGTTTGTACGACAAAACGTATCTTTCTACTACTGCTGATCAGAGATGCCGTAGCTCTATGGAAGTATGCTCTGCCATGCAGTAGCTACCTTCTGTTGTTATACAATCTGTTCAATGCTGGGGTCCACCAGACAGGACGCCTGCCCTTGGTGGAGAGGGTCATGGTTTCATTTGTGATTACATGATCCATGCATTCTTGGAGATGTCTGTAGAAAGCATATGTGAGGGTGTCTGCATTGTGGGAAGTGGTTTACACTGGCCCAGTGGGCATTAACGATACCAACTCAGGTATAAGAAGTATAAAGTTGGCACGTGAGAGGTTTCCCATTGTAGTCTTTTGTGTTGTGGGGGAGGTGGGATATGTATACCCAGGGGGATTAGTCTGTGGTCAGATGTGACTAGTGAGGGGTATACTTCCAGTGTGTAGCACATTGTCCCCATGTTTGTGATGATCAGGTCTAGTATATTATCTCCTGTTGTGGGAGAGGTGACTAGCTGTTCCATTGCATTTGACATAGTGAATTCTGGGAACCTTTGGGCTAGGGTGTTTGGGGTAGAATAATGCACCCAGTGTATGTTAGGGTAGTCGCAGTATCCCAATATGATGGTGTGTGGTGGGACATTCATGTCCTCCAATGTCTACAGGAAGGCTGACTGTGGTCCCTGAGATTGGGAGGGTGGTCTGTAACATGCTACCAGTTGTATAGCAGGTTTGCCTACGGTTATCTGCACCTGGATGGTCTGTGATGCTTCATGTGTTGCCACTAACCTGGAGGTGTGTGTCCTCCATGAATATGGACACACCCCCTCCCTTTTTGTTTTGTCCCGAGTCCTGGGGCCAAAACGCATGATACGGGGTATAGCCTGGTACTACTGGTGTGCTCTCAGGAGCCTTGAACCAGGTTCTCACTTACTGCACAGACATCGAGATTGGTAGAATATGTACGTACAGATATATGTAATACACACATACATATATAGATATCTGTAGAGACTTATACATATACAGATAGATCTGACTGACAACAGATATGTCTGTATATGACTATCTCTCTCTCTCTGTCCCACCCCCTTGCACTCTCACTCGCCCTGTCTCTCTCTCTCTCTCTCTCTCTCTCTCTCTCCCCACATCTATATGTATATATCTACATCTATATATACATATTTTATATACATATATACAAACAGATATATATCCATATACAGATATAAATATATCAATATATATATATATATATATATACATACATATATATATATATATATATATATATATATATATATATATATATATATATATATACATATATAGACTGTGTGAGGCACATGTGTGCAGATGTCTTGCAACAGGTGCCTGGTGTCACAGGCATGGAGTGAACACCAGTGTGGATACTGGAGTACCACACCCCATTCAAAAACACTGACACCAGTAACCACCACACATGTACATGCCCGCCCACCACTGCATGTGTCAGGGGGGAACAGGGGCAACAAGTGTACAATAGGCTCCACATCGATATACACAGTGGCACACTAGTCCTGTAATACCTGTACATGGAATGTGTCAGCGGACATGGTGTGTCAGCTATGGACATGTAGGTCACTGTACCCCTCCACACCCCACAATGTCCTACACGGTATGTACCTCCCATGACAGCTACAGATATGGAGAAGGACACAGACATATGCAAGTAACTGTGTCAATGCACTCAAACACCACAGAGTGCACACAGACTACCTACATAGAGGTTACCACTGCTGGATATACATAGTTCGGTCACACCCATGACAGTTGTCTAACAACCATGGTAACACCTCCAACATCCACAACACAAATTACCTATGTCTGTCGTCCATGTCACTGCAGTATAGAGCACATGGTGGAGGTACAGGACCCTACCCACAGATATGACATACCCTATAGTAGACCACACAGAATTAAGAAGCAAGGCTCCCCATGAGTAGATGTCAGACATACCCTTGCTGAATGTTATGCAGATAGGTGATATGCCATATGAGTCACCTTGTTTAACTGTTTGTAAGGAGCAGGTACGATCATAACACATGTGTCACAAGGGGCAGGGTAGCATAACAGTATGCTGCTGTAGGTCCAGGGCCAAAAGCACACTACCTACCTAGGACACAATGCACACCCATGAACACATTGCAAACGGAATATGTGAGGTGGAATGAGTGTGCTAGTGACTGGGTGCATGTTGTGTACTGGTGTGATTGCTCACCATGACTGTCTGTCTGTCATGGTAGTGTGTGTCCTTGGTGTGAGGCCAGTGACAGGTGTGTGAGGTATTGCTATCAACACATACTACATTGCCATATGTTGTGCTGTGTTACCCTGTATGCCACTGTGGTGTAGGTAGGGTAATGGCAAGTAAGAGTAGTGTGCAATACCAGTGAAATATGTAACGTGCATTGTGTGCAGTGCATGGGCTGATAATGTTCCCCATACAGTACCTTGATACAAACCCCCAGTGTGAGGTTGTGTATTGTACCTGAAACAGTGTGTTAACTGCTGCAGTATACTAGTCTGTCGTATGGAGTGTGCCAGGTACTGTTGCACAGTTGTTGGATGAGCACTGATATCTGGTCATGTACATCTGTATCCCCCAATAGACAGACAGATGCTATATATGGTGCTTAAGTTATATCACTGCAGTCAAGTATTATGTGTATTATGTGTGCTATAGTTTGCTGACAGATATTGCTGACATATTTCCCTTCTCCTTTTCAGGGCCATGGTTCACCAGCGGAACCCTGTCTATTCCGCTGCAGAGGAGGAGGAGATACACCAGAGCCTGGTGCGGGATTTCACTGTACTCTTTTCCCACACCAGCCAGAACCAGCAGGAGAGGGCTGCACTGTGGCAAGACCTGGTCCGTCGGGTAAATGACATAGGCACACATAACCGGACATATGAGCAGGTACACCATCACTGCAGTGATTTAATTAGAAATGTCTGTCAGCGTGCATCGGATATCCACAGGCAGCAGCTTGCCACAGGTGGTGGGGTGGCTAGACATCCCCCCCTCACCAGACTGGAGGGACTACTCCTGAGTGTTGTGGCTCCAGCACAGCAGCAACAACAACAGCATACATGTGTAATGATGGAGGCTGGAGCCACACAGCAGCAGGACACAGAGCATGCAGGTAACATGCCATGTGTATAGTTGACCATTCTGTACACTGTTAGGTTATGCATGTGTGAGGTGTGTCCTCGTTTTGTAGCTGTAATCTTGGTAATTATTGTGCATTAGTGATATCCTCAATATCTGCAGTACACCTGTGGAATCTAACTGTTGCACTACTGAACTGTATCATGCCCACAGTATCAATGGCACAGTTGTGCCCACTGACGATAAATGTCTCTTTTCTGCAGGTCCCTCTGGTGTAACAGCAAGGCAGCCTATCCATGCTGGTGAGTGTGTAATACCATTACCTTCAATACTCTGTATACTAATAGTAATAATAGGCTGAAGCAGTAGTGCTATGTGTTTGATTGCAGGTGTGTTTGTGTCTGTGGGTTGATATCTCATATACTGAGGTGTGTGCATGTGTGCATGTGTGCATGTGCCCATGTGTGCATGTATGCATGTGTGCATGTGTGCATGTGTGCATGTGCCCATGTGTGCATGTGTGCATGTGCCCATGTGTGCATGTGTGCATGTGCCCATGTGTGTATGTATGCATGTGCGCATGTGTGCATGTGCCCATGTGTGCATGTGTGCATGTGCCCATGTGTGCATGTGTGCATCAGTGGTGGCATTGTGAACACATTGTAAACTGTGTTTCCTGTCTTACTCCCACAGGTTCTGGTGCTGATCTGGTGTTGTGCAGCAGGGAACCTGAATCAGCTGCTGTGGATAGTGATAATGATGATACCTGTGTAATGGCACAGGTAGGTGTGCCAGGGTCCGTCATTGGTCAGCCAATTGACACTACACAGCTGTCGACCCCATCAATGCGCACAGTCATCCTGCCAATACATCCTTTGTCAACAATGTCCCTAGGTGATGGACAGGATACAGTGGGCATTGACCAGGGTAATGTGGTACCAGTGGCACATGCATCTCCACACTGCAGCCATGGCCAGGGTTCTGACACAGTACCACACAGGCAGACGTCCATGGGTTCTCGTGGGAGCATCCATGGGCGTACCGCCCCTGTCAGACGTGCCCACAGAGGTCTTTCAACCCCAGCTATGTTTCGGGCTGTAATGCAGGCACAGTCACGTATGGAACGGTACACCAGACAGGGTCTGAGGGAGCTGCGAGCATGTTGCACAGCCATGAGTGACAGTATGCGTGATGTTGCGGCTGCCATCCGCAACTTCACCGAGGTCATTGACAGACGTTGGGGGGTCACATTAGATCTGTTCCACAACTATATGTCCATGAGCCAGGGCAATGGTGGATGGTTGAGGCATTGACATGGCCGTATGCCAGCAACAGCAGCAGCTGGCAGCCATCGCGGACGACAACAGGGCCTCGGCCGCTCACATAGTGCCAGCAGCAGCCCCAGCAATGCTGGGTCTGTGCTGTCATCGGACCGCCCCAGGAGACCATGTGCACGTGGTGCTGGACAGTCCTAACAGGGACCTGTCTCCAGTCAACAAACACCTGCTTCTGATGACAGTACCCACTCTGGCTTAGTACCTGATACGGTCCGTAGCACCCCTGCCAGGCACAGGTACCGTGTCCATGGCCACAGACAGTGATCTGTATGACCTGACAGGTACAGTCTGTGGCTGTCCACAAACACCTGTATATGGCAGCCATGAGGTGGGACTGTGTGCATTCATACACACATGCAAAGTGATAACACCTAGGGCTACCGCATACACGCACACACTGCATCAATGTGTGCATTCATATACACATGCAAAGTGATAACACCTAGGGCTACCGCATACACGCACACACTGCATCAACATTGCCCCATCTTGTACTGCTGTCCCTCACCAACATGCACACACAGACATGTCATTTGGTTGTATCAGTGGCAGACTCAGGCATACCAGGTACACACCCTGTGCATATGATGAAACTGTGCCACCTCCTGCAATCTGTAAAATCGGTGCAGGAACAGGTTAACATGGTGCTGATGCACAGGGTGACTACATAGACGTATTGTAATAGTATGATGTTGACAACAGTACAGTGTAATGATAGCATTGTGGGTATATACCTGCATGCCTGATGCAGTTACAGTATGAATGTCATTGTATCATTGTACACCCATAGTAATTACCACAGTGTTCTGTCTGCACATCTTTGCATACTGGTGGTGAGGCTGTGAAGGGATGGCCACCTACATAGGTAGCACAGGGGATACAACAATGTACATATTGATACTCAATGATGGCCATGTCAACTGCGAGTTGCATGCTGTCCACACATGACTCTGCAATGCAGATGTTTCAGGATGTTGATATCTGTGCAGTACTACACAACAGGTGCAAGGCTCACAAGAGCACACTGGCACTACAAGGTCACACCTCATACCATGCATGACAGCACCAAAACACAGAACTAACTATGACAGGAGGGAGAGTGTCCATACATGTCAAGGATACTGTGGTGCCAGGACAGGTAGCATACATCATACTAAGTCTGGAACTGCTGAGTGAGGGCTCAGTGTCTGTTATTTGACATGTGTATTATTACAGGTATGAGCACTTGGGAATCAGGCCAGTTATTCAACATTACGAAGGTATGTGGTCTATACACTTGTGTGTGATGCGGCTGGACCCAGCCCGTCTGACCTGTGAATGTCTGGGTACTGGCTTATAGTGCCTGCATATATGCACTGTTACCTACTGGAAGTCGTACACCTTGTTTGTTGTAGCATAGTCTACATACAGGCCTGCTGGCTGTAGCTTTGTTTGTATGCATGTTTGCCTGTTATGTTCCTGAAACACTGATTCCACCTGCAGTGCAGATATACAGTGCCTCTGTGGATCCCTAGTGACATCTGTGTTGCTTACTGTACTGATGTCCATGTGTCACTTGACAGAACGTCACTGTTTGTCCTGTTTGCATGTAGCTTGCCTGTAACACATTGCATATGACATACCTCACATTTGCTCAAGACAGCATTCATATATGCCAGCACTAACAAATCAGGAGCACTACACCCTCACATAGTCACTTTGAGTACCTTGTTCCCCATTGGCCCTATGTGTCGTTACTTAGTATGGGAGTCACAATGCTATGGTAGCATGTGCATAGGTCACCTGTCGATCTACTCTCAGGTCCAGTTGGTGAATCTGTGAGTCATGTGGCACTGTTACAGCTGCCTCATGTAGACAGACAACCCTCTCCCCTTCCCATACACGTACAGCACATGTGAGAGATGCAACCACATAGCCAAACTGGGGGCTAAGCTCTGTTTACACAGCACTGGCATTCCCTGTCAGGTGAAGTGGGATACTACAGTGAATACAGTACCAGTCTCCCATAGACCTACCACGACCACAATCCAAACACAGAAACACACAGGTACATTATTGGGCTCTCAGAATAGCATCCTGCCTGAGCAGCTGACACCTGCAAAGCAGACACACAAGCAAACGTTAAGCCAGAGCAGAGCACATGCAAGACATAGCTCACAAAGCCTGTGTGCCAAACAGTCACAAGACATACGGTTAGACAACACACCTGCTACAGTTGTATGAGGTACCTCTATCGTCACGTACACTGAGGTCCTGCTCCCAGGCTGAACAAGGTGACGGTCACGCAGAGCTGCCCGTCAGGCACTATGATCCACCACATAACACAAGCATACCGGTCACTCCAAGGCATGTAGAAGTATGACTCAGTCATTGTCTGTGCCAGTGTGTATGACCTCTGACGCACCTCCCTGGACTACATGTTAGGGGACATAGAGGGGCTCTCTGAGCTTGTGGCACAGGCTGGTATGACCCTGGCCTTGAGTAGCATCTCACCCTCACCATGAATGCTGCCACAATATGTAGACAGGATCATCAGTTTCTGCAATTAACGTATCTTTCAGTGACATTCAAAGGGGATCCAATGCCTGTCAGTGTGGGATTACATGCTGGACATGCCACATTGCTTTGCTTGGTACAGCTTGCACCTGTCACCCATGGGCCGTTGTATATTGGCAGAGGCTGTTGCTACACACATAGTGCCTTTGTATGCAAGGCTGACATTACATAGCCACCTACACAGGTATCACACGGGATGGGACACTAATAGCAATGCTACTCAACAGCAGCAGTGTAAACCTCAAGATGCATGCAGTGGAAACTGTCCTTAGCATGGGGTACAGCAATATCTGTGCAGTAACAGACTCCTGGTACAAGGCTCCCAGGTGCACACCATCAGTGCCAGGTCATTCCTGATACCATGCTTGTCATCCCCTACACATGCACCAACCCAGAACAGGGAGGATGTATCCAAAGGCACCTCAGATACACACACCCCCAGGTTGGTGGCACTGCACAAAGCATCAGAGCCTCTCCATGTGCAACACACAGTGGGTTAGACTGCCTTCAGGTTCATAGCCTGGCGCACACCACACTCCCATACCCAGGAAACCCACTTGCCCTTCCTGACAACACTGGGAATATGACGGTCTCTACACACACCATTATATGGTTGTACTGTGACTACTCTAACATGCAGTGTGAGCATTATTCTAGCTGCAAGACCCTATCTGAAGGGTTCCTATCATTCATTCCCTGCATTGCTATGGAACAACCTGTTACCACTCCCACAAGTGGTGACAACATGCTGCACCTGTTCATCACCAACATGTGGACTATATGCTCCAGACCAATCATGTATCCCTCGCTGGTGGGATGACACCATCTACAACCCACACTGTATAGTCACATACCACATGCAGCCCCTGCACAGAACACCACAGTCATACAGTTGTCTGATGCATATTCCATTATTCACATGAGGCAGGCTTCAGACATGGGAACTCTTGCAGTTCACAGGTACATATGTGTAGGTGGCACACACATACATCATGTGTGCATTGACATTACTAATATAATGTACATCGTGCAATATTGGGAACAACACCCCACACACATGGACAAACTGTGTGACAAAAATACAAATGGCATTTGCAGGATTCAAACCCCTACCTAACTATGTTATGACACTTGTGAGAGACGCATTAGCAGAGCGCGCTATTTGCATTACTGGGGGGATTGCTTTCTCCTGCTTTGCTTATAGGGTGATGACATCATCAGTGTTTAGACAGTGGAATATGCAGCATGTGTTGTGTAGTAATAGTTGCCAAAAGGGACATTTCTCATACTCATGGAATTGCACACACTACTCTCCCACACACATTGGGCACTTGCAGGATTCAAACCCCTACCTAACTATGTTATGACACTTGTGAGAGACGCATTAGCAAAGCACGCTATTTGCATTACTGGGGGGATTATTTTCTCCTGCTGTACTTATAGGGTGATGACATCATCAGTGTTTAGACAGTGGAATATGCAGCATGTGTTGTGTAGTAATAGTTGCCAAAAGGGACATTTCTCATACACATGGAATTGCATACACTACTCCCCCACACACATTCACTGGGCACTTGCAGGATTCAAACCCCTACCTAACTATGTTATGACACTTCTGAGAGACGCATCAGCAGAGCACGCTATTTGCATTACTGTGGAGGTTGCTTTCTCCTGCTGTACTTATAGGGTGATGACATCATCAGTGTTTAGACAGTGGAATATGCAGCATGTGTTGTGTAGTTATAGTTGCCAAAAGGGACATTTCTCATACACATGGAATTGCACACACTACTCCCCCACACACACATACACTGAGAACTTGCAGGATTCAAACCCCTACCTATGTTATGACACTTGTTAGAGACGCAGTAGCGGAGCGCGCTATTCACATTACTGGGTATAATTTCTGCTCCTGACATATGTATAGTGTGCTGACATCATTATGGATGAAGAGGTATGTACATCTGTGACTATCCACCACTACAGGGGAGAGCATATCTATGCATTAACTTTGCACAGGCACAGTGGCCTACTGTACTGTGGAAGCAGACGCCAAATACACTGTGGATAGCCTTCTGTATTCCCTAGGGACAACAGTCAGGTATTGCACTCTACGGCCATATGTTTACCTGTCAGATTCAAGTATCTGTTGCTCATATACTGTTTGTGGGTCTTTATTGCCATAGCCTTCCCTATCTCTATAAACAACATGTGTACTGATGTTTGCATATGAGTGGGATCCAATACTTTACTTATGTCTCTGTTGTAACTTCACTGTGTGCACTGGGCAGATGTCTGTATTGTGGGAGGTTCCTGTGTTAACACATAGAAATGCCAGATATGTGTGTGTAACTTCTGAACTGTGACATGGCCTAAGTGTGTGAGCATGCCCAGTTTGCAGTTTGTATGGCTTCTTGACTGCCACGTCTCATTTATCTAAGTGTGTGAGCATGCCCAGTGTGACCTTTCCTTATGTTGGGATTTGTGGACCACCACATTTGTGTTTGTGTGTGGACGCCATCTATATATCACATGCACAGTTGAGTGTTGGGCATCAGGTTGTTTTCTTACTGCCCAACTGCTTTGTGTCTGAACCTAACAGGCATTATGCTGTGCCTGCAGGGTCACCATGGGATAGTTTGCATACAGTTGTCATCATCCTTTCCTGCTGACCAAACAGTTGTATTGTCGTATAGTGTATTGGTGCAGTACTTTCACTGTGGTGGACAGTATAATCGGTTTCAGTCCTATCACTGCTTGTAATATTTATAGTGAGCACACCAGATTGGTTGAGGGCCAGTTGTGCAGATATGACCATGTTGCATTTTGTTCAGATATGGACAGCATAGTACATGATTGTCCGACATTGTTAATGTATTCCACAACTTGTGTGGACAGTGACAAACAATGGCCATGTGCCCTAGTCCATTTGTAATGCTAGTCAGAGAGTGTTTGTCCTTCAACACACATTTACTGGTGTTTGCCATGACATATGTCATGGTTAGTGTGCTGTGCCTCTGTCTACCCGTGATATACAGGTGATATCCAGGGTACACCTACCATCTCCCATCCAGTCATCATGATTCCTCTGGATGACAGTCACTGAGGGACTCCCTGGATATCCTGTAGTGGGAGTTTAGTCGTGAGTGGAGTGAGCTTCTGGGTTATGGACCAATCGGTGCAGCATGTCCTGTTTATGTCTGTGCTGGGGTTCAGGCCTGTCAGCTGCATAGGTCACCAGCATTCAGTGTTTACATGGTGCCAAATGTCCATTGATACCAGGTTGGTCATGGCTCTATACATCAGGCACAGTTCACCTCCAGCCAGGCAGTATGGCACTGTGTGGAGCTGCAGTTTCTTTACTCAGGCAACACATGGCATCTGTTACAGCTCTGCGATCCTCCTGGTGGGGTATTTGTGTGGTCTTTCCAGTTGCTGCAGGTGTCTGCTACGGTACATCCCTGCAGGGACATTGTACACAATTGTGAGGCTGCTGATGGATGACTGGAGAGGCACATTGACCTACCCTAACCAAGCTGTGCTTACCTTCATGATTAGGTGGGTATATGGTATGTTACTGTAACCACTACAGACACATGGTTGTCACATGCAGGATATCTATCACCTTGTGTCCTCAGGTCTCTTATTTCTCCTGATGTACTTACTGGGTTAACACCTATGTGGTAATTTCTGGCCATGTACTGTGTTTCCACAGGGGTTGGCTATACACTATTCTGCATTTAGCTTGTTGACATGGCTGTAGCACCACTTGTGTGTTTCTATGTGTGCCTTTTGTAGGTTGCTTGTGTCAGCTGGAGGGTCCGATATGGTGGCCAGTTTGTAGTCCTCTGCAAACCTGTTCAGACAGAGTCCGTCCATGTTGGCCTGTACCTGTGTGACATATATAGCATACAAGAGAGGTCCCAGGACCATGCCTTGTGGGATGCCAGTTGTACCTGGTTTGCAGTCTGCCATGGCTACAGCATGTCTGCCAGGTAAGTTCTGTCCTTGAGCTGGTTTGCAACCCATCTACTTGCATAGGGGTTTATAGTTAGGCTGGTGAGCTTATCTGTACCGCCAACTAGGGTATTGTATGGAAGGGTTTAGCAAGGTCCAGATAGGCTGTGTGATCAACATTCCCCACATCAATGGGCTTGGTGCACGTTTCACATGAGTCAGACATGTGTAAGGGGCAGGATCTGCCCTATGACAGCCACACTGGGTAGGGTCCAATGTCTGTAGGTACCCAATCTCATTATTCATGGGATCCATGATCATCCTCTCCATTACTTTGCCAACCTAGATAGTCGGGGTTGAGGGGTGATAGTTTGCAGTATCCATTCAGGCACCCCCTTTGTGGTGTGGGACCACTGTTGCAGTACACTGCTCTTTGGGTACATATCCTGTGGTCGGACTGATAGTGCACAGTAATGCTATTTGCTGTTCCATTCTTCTTACAGTACTTGTTGGACACAACCCAGGACACCATCTGGTACCATTGCTGCTGTGTGCTGTGCTTTGTGTATGCTGGCTGTTACCTCAGCATCTGCAATGTCGGGGGGGCAGCACTCTCCTGGGATAGATATTTGACAGTTAGGTGCTGGTGGGGAGGTTGCAAGGAATCTGTTTGGTAGGCTGTTGGCAATGTGTGTGGGTTTGCTGTATTGTTTGTGATATTAGAGTGCTGCAGAGCATATCTGTGGATTATCACCATGGTTCCTACCATCAGGTAGGACAGCTGTGTGATAATCCTTTGTGTCCTGCACAATTTGTATCATCATAGGTTCATAGGTTCATACTAGGCTATCTGCCCTGGCCTTGTTTGAGCACGGACAGATTGTGTGTGGGTCTCAACACCCCTTGCAATGTGCATATTATGCCCACGTAGGGTTTACTTTCCTAGATGTGACACAGGGATGGCCACCAGTGTACACCTACTATCTCCCATGCACTTCACCGGATTTCACTTGTTGAGTTTGTGTGTGGAGCTCAGCCTATCATGGACTGGGATTCTGTTCCAGAGTGTCAAGAGACTCTGGGTTATGGATCTGTCCCTCCAGCACATCCTATTAATCTATGTGTAGAGGTTCAGATATCTCACTGTGGTGTGTCTGCTGGATTTGGGGTTTCTGCAGTGGAGCATGTCCATTCATTCTGGATTGGACATGGCCTTGTACATCAGACACACATCACCTCTGACTGTGCAGTATGCTTCTGAATTGGGCTGTGGTTTCTTCAGCCAGGCTGCAGATGTCCAATGTTTGGACCCTTTATCCTGTTGATGGGGTACATTTGGGGTCTTTCTGACTGCTGCATGTGTAAGGTAAGGTACATCCGAACTGGGGCATTGTTGTCACGTATGGGCCTGATAAGGGAAGAGTATGGGGGCACAGTGACCTCTGTAGCTCTACATGTGCATCCTTTCATATTAAGGTGGGCAATATAGCAGGTCTTCCTAGCCACCTTGGCAATGTGAGTGTCACATGAAAGGTTACCGTCTACTTGTGTCCCTAGGTCCATGATTACTTCTTCCATACATAATGGATTGCCACCTATGTTATACTTTGTGTGTGCCTTGTTTGGTATTTGTTGAGACATTCATACTCTGAAGTGTCTTCAGGAAGGCTGGCTGGGGTACCTGGGTTCGTGTGTGTGGTCTGTAGCAGGCTTCAAACAGGTACACAGTTTGAGACAGTGTTACTTGCCCGTGGATAGTCCATGCTGCTTCTTGCTGTGGTACCAACCTGTGGGTGTGGTTATTCTTGATAATTACTGGTAGCCACACTTCTATTGTCGTGTGTTCCATGTTTTGGAGCTGTAGAGCATGGTATGAGGCATAACCTGGTAGTATTAGGGTGCTCTTCTGGGCCTTGGCCAGGTTTCTGTTACAGAACACATATTACCATTCTCCACGCTGTGGTGGGTTTCGTCTGCATGCACCTTGCAGGTTAGACTTCTGGCGTTGAGTAGCATTACATCCAGGTTATTATCCCTTGTGCTACCTATGGTGGTGGGTTTGTGTTTCCAGACTTACCTATTCCAGGCACAGTGGGGCTGACAACAGCCTTTGCCAGTATCTACACAGCCAGGTGTGCTGGGTGCGTGCCATCCCTAGCAGGTGGGGCATCATGTCTTGCTTGGCATGTCAGCCCAGGCTGTCAGCCATGTGTTCCCCCTTGCTAACAGCAATACCTCAGCCAATTATTGTACTTGATCTTGTTGTCTTCATAGTGTGGCATCATGCTTGGTGAGGGTGAGATGTTAGGTTGGGTCTTCATGTTTGCATATACTAGATGGTGTTACATTGCTTAACACATGGCAATCATACCTCAGGTGGTGCTGCAGGGCTGCCTCTGTCGGATGCACATACTACACTCTCTGTACATGTTTGATTGCAGGTTGTGTCATGTTAGGCGTCCCTGTTACTATATGAGTGAGTCAGAGAGGGGTATCATTCCCAGGGTTCCTACTGAGCCAGTGTATGTGCTATGCATTGCCTCTTTGCCAAGGCCAGGGCATACTGGGCACACCTCCTTCTGCCTACTGGGGCAGGCTCAGGTTGTTCCTCCTCCAAGTCACGCTCTGCCTGTGATGGCCTTGGCAATGGTGGGGGGCTGTTTGTCCCGGCCCTATGCTGGTCCTGCTGCAGCTGTTTTCGCAGGATCATATTATGTAGCATAGCACATACCATGACAATTTGGGTACATGTAGTTGGTGAGTACTGCAAGGCTCTGCCAGATATGTCCAGGCACCGGAACCGTGACTTGAGCAGCCCAAACACATGCTCTATTACATTATGTGTTTGTGCGTGTGCCTCATTATGGCATTCCTGTTCAGGTGTGTGTGCATTTCTGATGGGTGTCATCAGCCACGGCTCCAGTGCATAACCTGCATCCCCCACTAGGTGACCATGTGGGATGTCCCCATTGGCAAATGTCTGGTACAGCTGCATCAAATGCCAGATATGGGAATCATGGTAGCTCCCAGGGCATCCAGCACACACATTCATTATTATGCCCTGGGCATCACACACGACCTGGCAGTTGATGGAGGGGAAGCCCTTGCGGTTAATGTAGGCCCTACCCTGCTCACCGGCTGGTGCTTTGATGCATATGTGCGTGTAGTCTATTGCACCCACTACCTCAGGGTATTCCGCTATTTGCTGGAAGAGACGCATATTGCTGGCCAATACCTTATGGGCATTAGGGAAATATACATGATCACCGACATGTGCTGACATGGCATCCAGGAACTGGTGCAGTACCCTGGAGGCTGATGCCTGTGATATCCCCATCATATCACCAGTTGGTCTCTGGAAGGTACCTGTTGCTAGTATTCTTAGGCCAACACATACCTTGGTTTCCACTGGGATGGGTTCCCCTCTGTTGGTTCTGTGTGTGAGGCGTGGCCTGCACAGCTCAACAATTTGCTGCAGGAGGTCTCTGTCCACTCTATAGTGCTCCACTATCTCCAGCTCATGTAACCCCTGGTAGGTGACCCTGGGCCTGTACACTCTTCTCCGTCTCCTCACTGTGGGTTGTCTGGCAGCATTTCAATTGTCACCACCCTCAGCAAGTCTCCTATGTCTCCTTATGACAGCTATGGCAGCCCCTAGCATGTTTGGTCTGAATGCAGCTTTTTCAGTTTTCACTTCTACTAGCTTACTCCTGTCTTGCAGTGTCTCTTGAGAGAAACATACTGCAATGCTGTTTGCAGTGTTTTAAGTGCTGGGCTGGGCTTGTATTCTGCCTGTGTAATTGCCTGCTTCTAATTGTTTTCACCTGCTACCTCTACAGGTATTCCCTGCTAGTTTCCTACTATTTCTCCTGCTTCCTTTTCCTCTCTGTTTCCTCAGGGGGGAGCAGCGCGCATACCAGCGAAAACACACTCACAGTGGCTACCATGCACGCACACATGCTTACATGGACTAGAATCTGCTTATTCGGGTTGAAACGCTCCCACACCAGCGCAAACAGGTTTACAGATCTTTAAACAGGCTCCTACATGCTTACTCTACCTTACACGCGCGCACTCTGTATTAATCGCGCCTTCCAGTGCACACACGTGCGCATGCACGCACAGCAAGAAACTTTGGTGTTGGCCACAGTGTACACCTTCCATTTCTTGACTTTCCCATGCTTATCTGTTGACACTCCTCTTTTTCTGCTGTGTGATTGATATGTTTCACATACCACTTTGCTCCAATGAGCTTGATTTCTTCCTGACATTCCCCCCTGTGATGTCACCTATCTCCTACTCTGTTACTCCCCCTTATCTAACTCTTACACTACACGGACTGTGCTCATTTGCTATGTGACAGTGTGATTCACTATCCTACCACTCATTTACATAGGATTGCCTACTAATGCTTAGTTACATGTCTTACACTCAGCTTCCCCCCTTAGCAACCACTAGACGGTGGCCATGTTGTTTTTGGTCTGCTAGTCCCTGCATTGCAAATCCATGCATTACATAAAACCCACATTTGTGGGTTTCAAACCTTTATTTTTCTGTTTATATAGCGCAGCCCGTTTGTGCGGGGCTGCACTGCATTTAAACATCGCCGATCTCCGAAAAAAAAAATTATTTTATTTCATGTTTGCATCAAGTTACCATGCCAATGGCCACATATTTGGCCATTGGCATGCTGACTGCAACATTTGCACACTTTATTTGGAGTTGTCATGGCTCCGTTGTGTTATTTGCAGTAACGTACTCAGTTGTCAACTGAGTACATTTCTGCAACTAACACGACTCTTACATGGGCTGGTTTCAGCTTCGTGGATCGCTAATCTACCTCATTTGCATGCCTTTCGGCTGCAAGTGGGGTGATTAGCATATCCACGCCCTGCCCGTGTAAGAGTCATTTTAGCTGTCTCTTACATGGGATTTCGGGCTGTTCCTGGATCGCGATGGCTGCATGGAGTCTTACACAGCTCTTAGACTCCGTGCAAGCCATTGTGAATCCTGCCCAAGGTAGCTGAAGATTTCAGATATGCAGAAGGAGAACTGGATAATCCATGTAGAAGAGAGTGATAAAATAGAAGAGAAGAAACAGGCAAGGAAAGAGAAAGGCAATTGGTAAAAAGAATGACCATAGCAAGACACAATTTCCTTGAATGTTCTTTCACTTGATAGTAACAGTTTCAGAAATAAAGTGAAATTAAATTTGTTCTCTTGAGGAAATTTTCTTTTGATGTAGCATGTTTACAGGACATTAGATTTATTCATGCATGAGACAGAAAATTAATTATTGTATTTTGAGTGGGCATAGGATTGTTTGGTTATTTGGACAAAGACTATTCTGAGGATTTGGTAATGGTGAGATTGGATTCAAGATGTAACTTTTATACAAGATGGAAAAACTATATATGTGGCCTGTTGCTGGAACATCTCTACATTAGATTATGTAACATTTAAGAACCAGTTAAGCAAAGAGAAAAAGTTAGAGAAGGGGAGGTGAAACAGTTTGTGGATGAATAAGAGGGTGGTGAAGAAGCTTTTTTGCGTGAACAGGTCTCTTTAGTGAGTATATCATGGGTTGTTTTAACACAGCAGGGATGCCTAAGGTAAAACTGACTATTGTTGTAAATTCTTTGCTTAATAGGTACACAAAAATAAGTTTGAGTTAAGGTTTCTTGGACCATAAGGCCATCCTGTTACTAAGTAATGATATTATATATCCAAAAATACTCAGAAAGAAGAGGATGAAGGCAGATTATGAACATTTTAGGATGGCAAGAGTTTCTGAAAGCTCTTGTGGTGTAATGGAAGAGCCATGTGAATTTAAAGAACATGGTACTTACATATTATAGCAACCAGATTTCAAAATCACCCTAATTCCTTATGTTATAGTGAAAGTTGTTTATCCTGCACTGGAAAGGGGTGTGTAAAGTGCAAATTACTTTTCTATCACACTGGTTCTGCAACAGGGACAAGAATAATGGCCACATTCCTCCTTCCAGGTAGCGTCCTTACCGCCGTGACTGAATGCTAGAAATGGTTAAGACATACAGAAGCAGCTTGCCAGTAACAGCAGGTATTCAGACTTGTGATTAATGTGGTTATTTACAAGTGCATTTTTTAACTGTTTTATTTTCCTCTGAGTGTATGTAGGGCTGAAGTAAGGCATGCAAGCCATTTTTCTTCCATGCAGTGATGTCTTCTTTTTAAAGTGCGTGTGTGTTTTTTTTTTTTACAGCACTGCAAGCCTGTCTAACAGGCTTCAGCTGAAGACAAGGTAGAGTCCGCATGTTGTTTTTATGCATTTCAATGATCTGTCTATTGGCAGTAATCGGCTTTCCTACATTAGTATTCAGTAACAGTAAAGACAATCCTAAATCCATTTGACTGTGGAAGAATCTGTGCTTGTTAATGCATTTTTTTCTTCTGCCCTGTTCATTTCATTTTGCATTAAGTTGTGGCAGTTAAGGCCGGTATGCAGGAAGATGAATTTGACAACTATTGCTCTTCCTGTTTCACACACAAAGTGATACAGTAGTGATTTGGAGTTCACACACCCCTTTTTACTTTGCAATACACTTGTTTCGCGATAACATCAGGAATTATGCTGAGTTCCAAATCTGGTTGTGATAATACGTAAGTACCAAGAACATTTATATCAGTTGGCCAAAATAGTGATTGGACTTGAACAAGAAAGAGATGATCGCTATCAAAGAAACTCAGTAAAGGAAAATGGTGAAGGAAAATATGGTAATGCAACTAACAGTTTGCATTTGGCTGTATGCAATAGTGCAGATTCAGAGGCTGGAACAAGAAATGCATGTTAAGAGCTATAAGTAAATGAATGAGTGCTTGAAGCGCAATATGTTTTAATAGGGTGAAAGGGGGGATTTTTATTTATGCTACACAATTGGAGCAATGATATGTTTTAATAGGGAGAAGGGGGGAGTTATATTTATGCTGCACATTCGGAGCAATGATATGTTTTAATAGGGAGTAGGGGGAGTTGTATTTATGCTGCACAATCAGAGCAATGATATGTTTTAATAGGGAGAAGGGGGAGTTGTATTTATGCTGCACAATCGGACCAATGATATGTTTTAATAGGGAGAAGGGGGGAGTTATATTTATGCTGCACAATCGGAGCAATGACATGTTTTAATAGGGAGAAGGGGGAGTTGTATTTATGCTGCACAATTGGAGCAATGCTATGTTTTAATAGGGAGAAGGGGATGTTTATGCTACACAATTGGAGCAATGATATGTTTTAATAGGGAGAAAGGGAGGTGTTTTATTTATGTTGCACAATAAGTTTCAAAAGGTGTATAAAATTGTGCAATGTTTGTTTGGTGAGGGTGGGCAGGTGGCTTATGAACAGAATCAATTAATGTATGCAGTCAAAACATCTTCGGATAATTTATTTAGTAAATCTCTTATGGATAGGGATTGTGCTTGAGATTTGTTTTTCATTTGTAAGCAGGATGCAGAGAGTATATAACAGGAAGATAGGATAACAGAAATTGCAGCAGGTGCCAAAACATATATTTGGACAGGGCACTGGGGATAGAAGGCATTACTTATTATTTTTACACAATCTTGGATACATGGTAGTTGGAATCATTTGTGAATTTTTTTACTGAATGGTTTTTGCTGGCAAACTATCTGAATGAGTTGTGTAAAGTTTGAAGAAATTTGTGCAGAATAAGAATGATAGGAGGGATGTCAAGCACAGTAAACCATTACACCTTATAAAAACACATAAACTGTAGGCAAAAATCAGCAGTCAGACATGTTGTATTTGGGATGGGAAAAGGGAAAAGGATTGGTAATTTATTGATTTTTAAAGGAAAGTATACAATAAATTAAGGAATGGATAGGAATATGATTTGTAAGAATGTAAGAAAATCCTTTGATAATCTAAACCATGTCTGCATTATAGGCACTTTGAAAGTTAAAGGATTAGTATAGAAATGTATTATTTGTATTCAAATGATGTATGAGTGCTCATGGGTAGTACCATTGGCCAATGGTAAGTTAAAGGAGAGCACTAAAATGGAGAACGATATGATACATCGGTGCCCCCTCAGTCTAGTTCCTCAGGGGGTTACATATGCTTGTACTGGAAAAGTGCTGGAATGAACCTTCGGTTGTTAGAAAACTGGACTGGATATACTGAGGTGTAGATGATTTGTTATTATTAGTTAAAATATGGAATCGGTGCAAGGTGTAATTTCTGTAGATGTGAATAATTAATACAGGTGGAGTATGGGATTAACTTAGATAAATTAAACGGTTTTAAGAGCAATCAGCGTTGTTGGAGTGCATATTTTACTGTGAATCCCATTGAAATTTCAGATATACATAATGAGGGAGTGCATATGGAGTACATGACATCACTTTTGAATCAATTAATACATGGAAAGCCTGCAGGATAACATAAAGAAGGAAAGAGTATCTGATCAAACATGTGTTATAAGGAAAGATCATTTTGGGTATATATATCCTGTGAAGTTATATGGAATATTTGGTACATTATGGGTAAACAGAGTGAATCCGGTTAAAAGGGCGTGTAATATAAATCTGTGAAAAAAAGAAGGACTGCAGATGGTAAATCCTAGGATATATTTGTTTTTATTGTAAATGTAGTACTTAGTGAAACTTCTGGTGGAGAGGTAGGGGGTTTGGGTGTCTTAGGATGGTATGGGATTTGAATATTAAAATGGAAGAAATGGTATAATGTGACTGAAATATATTATAAAGTATCAACTCGGAAATGTTGCTGGACTTTTTAGAGTGAGGCATTATTAATGCACATCACAAATGGGTGGTTTGGGACAATCCACTGGGATACTTTGGAAGTTAGGGCATGTCAGATTGCTGGTCAAATTCTAAATGAAATACAAAGTCTTAAATGAAAAGATTTGTCTCTTTGCTGAAACAATGGAACATGCATTTGCTTTAAAACAAATAGTAAAGGATTTTTGAGAAATGGTGAGGGAGATGCTGAAGGTTTCTTTGTTAGGGGAATTTTGAATGTTTAATATGATGTATGGGTATTATCAGAGCTGTACTCCTGAAGACTACAGAACTGGAGAACATAGTTTAATGATGTTTATGGTTCACAGGAAGAGGGAGGTACTGTTTTGTTTGCTGCAATAAGGCAGAAGAACACAAAGAGGAGATTACAAAATTATATAGATGGATATAAAGTTTATTGCAAAGTAAATTTGCATAAAAGTTTTGTTTAGGTTGATAATATTTTGTGTAAATGATATTGCTGAACTACTAAGTTTGGGGGAGGAGTTGATCTTGATTTGCTGTGATTTTGTTATTCTGAAAAATGTTGGAAAATTCTGATGATGATGATGGTAATTACAACAACAACAGCAATAATAATGATGATGATGATAATAATAACAATTTTGTGATATATTCCCTTGGGTGTTCCATGGGATATTTTATATCCACATGGACTACCACCAGCTGAAGTATATAAGAACAGATATAACCTCAGAAGAGTAGCACTCTCACATGCAACAGCATATCTTCAATACTGGAGCATTACTAAAATCCCCAGGTATGAGAAAAGAATCCCACTGCCCTTTGATTTTCCAAGTATCAACTGTAAGAAAGTGATCTGATGACCTGTGACATGCTACCTCTGATTTGTTCTCTAATAAGTACATGTTGATCACTTTTTGAATTGTAGGCACTGTCTGATACCTTTAACCTTCTCTGTGACTCACCATTGTATAGTTCAGGTTCCTATTCTATGTTCAAGGTCAATAACTATGAGTCTTGTAAATAAGAGAATTTAAGTGTGATTATAGGTAAATGTATACTGTAGATCAATTAATGTATATGTACCTTTAAGAAGCTATCCAAGGATTTGCACAAGTATATAAACACTGAGCACGTGTAAGCCTGACTGCCATTTTGTAGTTAGCTGTTGTGATGTAAGCATGTATGCATGTCAGGTCTGTCTGTTAACTAGTTCATTTATATTTTATGATGCTGCTATCCATCCTGATGTGTTTCTGTGTATTAAAGCATCTAAATTAAATACCCCGCCTGCTTGTCATCGATGTTAGAAAAGGATGAGCAACAAATACTAACTCTGAAATTTCTGTATCTTGGAGTATTTCATTTTCTCAGTGATTACAGAGTTGGCATATATAACTAGGTTGTTTGCCCCCTTGCAAAAATGCTTTAAGTGTGTAACAGAAAATTTTGCAATACACTGTCACTTGTGTTTAATCCCACTTAAATGTTTCTGGTTTTGGGATTCACTTTATTGAGTTTCAAACTTCCAAAAAAAGACATTGTGTAATTCCATTAGATAGCCAGCCACCCGTACTTCATATATAATTCTAGTGCACGATAATCAAATAAAGAAAGCATAGTTTTTTAATGGTCATGTTCTGCAGAATCTAATCGTAGCTAGACATTTTAGTAATGGCTTGGGGGGGGGATGTGGTGCAGGTGGGCATAAGTGGTGGTGGTGTGCTGTCTTGGGAAGAAGTGTTCTTTACCCCCCCCCCCAAGAACACTGTGCGCTTGTGAAAAAGAAGTTCTGTTTGTAGCTCAGAAACAAGGAATGGGAAGTGAAAGCAGATGCCACAATGATACAGTCATTTATTCATGAATAACTAAATAAATAAATGGAGTGTGCGTACAGTATTTTAGCAAAATGTTTATTTCTCATGTTGTTTGCTGTATGCATGAATCAATCACACATTATAGGGAAATGATTCATAAGTTACATGCTTAAGTAAATGTATGCTTGAGGAATAGTGCAACAGCTAGTCTGTCTAAAGCATTATTGCAAATGTCAATCTAAAAATGTAGCTTTTTAGAGAACCAAATGCAAAATCCATATCATTTAGAAAGTAATGGACCTTAGTACTAAAATATGAAGCTTCTGAAATGAAAAAAAGACAACTTCACACATCATTTTAGGTTCATAGGTTCATAGGTTGGTACTAGGCTATCAGCCCTAGGGCCTGTACAAGCCTAGCCATAACAATTCCCTGGCTATTTCTTCCCACACTATTTATTTCCCTGGAACCCTGTTTAGCAGGGCGACTGACGTGATCCCCGGGATTAATTTTTTTGCAGATGTAATCATTTTGAATAGAAATTCCCTCTCACTGAGACCTTTTCAGGCAACTGCAATATATTAACTTTATGGTTGTACTACAACCACTCAAGACCCAAGTGCTTGAACACCGCTGTCTTGAAGCCAGGGACTCATGCATCTTGTAGCTTGTGCAGGCTGCCACTCTCACTTGAAATAAAATCTGAGTTCATGCAGGTACCTGCTCTACCTTACCAGACACATTATTTGAGTTTGAGTGAGGTTAAATGCAACAGCCATGTAGAAGGAATGGAAGAGGCAGGAGTGTAGATTAGGGCAGTAATCAGGAAGGGAATTTAGGTTTAGGGAGCTTTAAGGAGGAGTTTTTAGGGTAGGGTGTGGCAAGGGAATTTTAGGTTTACAGAGTGGGAGGGGAGTTTAGGTTTTTGGGAGCAGGGTTGAAGTTTATACTTAGGCCTTAAGGGTTATGGGGAGAGAATGGAATTTTAGGTTTAGGGAACAATCAGGAACTTTAGGATTATGGAAGGGGAGTGAAGCTTTAGATATTGGGAGCAAATGGGGATTTTAAGTTTAGGGAGGGGGAATGGAGTTTTAGGGTTAGGGAGTGAGGACTAGTTATGAACAGGGTAAGAGTTTTAGGGTTAGAATTATGGCTCTTGTAGAGTTATATTGTTTCTCAGTCAGGTGATGGGAGGGATATGTATTCGAAGTAAGACTGAACTAATGAGAGTTAGAGTGCTTACTTTTCCAGCTAATGGCAGTGAGCAAGTGTGTTGCAGGCCACAGCCATTCTAGTACTTGTAGTAGATCCTAAGAGTATAGTACTTTGATTATGTAAGAAGAGATACAGATGGTAATCATATTATCAATCAAAATGGCAGGTTTGCCAAAATAGATATTTTGTGAAACAGGCCACCAGTATTAATATCCATTCAAGAAAATCTATTCAGACTGCTGGCTTCAAGTACCTGTGTGTCCTATAATTTAATAATATTCCATTAAACAGTAAGCTGATTATGAAAGGTTCTTTTGTACCCCTCTCCCAAGAAATGGCAGTGACATTTCTGAATGATTTCAAAGAGGGCACTGATATCAAGTTTTGTTTCATGGTAAGTTCATTAGCATGGGTGTTGTTCCAAATGTGACAAGATGTGTTATATAAGACTTTTAAGTTTCTATAATTTTTGTGTAGGCAAGCAGTAGACCTGCTTTGCTTTAACAGTGTGTGACGGAATGGAGAAAGCAATTTAAAGTATTAATTTTATTTAATTATGAAATAATATGTAGATTATCCTTTGAAGAATGTAAAAAACACCAGCAATATTTTGGCCTATGTTACACTGATAATCATCTTATATATGACTAAGTAAAATGTCTTTGCACAAGATTGTATTTAGATTTAGAAAGTTTAAAAGCTTTTCTGGTACACCTTACAGTTTATAAACAAAGCCTTGTTCTTAAAATATTTATTAATCTAGCCATAGAAGGCAAAGTTTGAAAGCTTAAATGATGTATTCCCTTCTTTTCATATGGTGGTTAAGGTTTATATTGAAAAATTGCCAGCTCACAGCAGAGTTTTAAATGATCCAAAGTGGTAAATGCATAGAGTGAAGCACCATATAAGGTGAACACTGGCCACAATACATTTTAGAAAATATTTTACGTTTAACAGTAATTTGTCTACATTTGTTCAGTTACTGATATGTGAAACAAGATTTTAAACATAACTGATAATTCAAATAATGAACATTTCTGGTTATGCATATTTTATTCAAAACTTCAAATTAACAACATTATATAAATCTTTTGCAAAAATACAGTCTAAAGTTAACATAAAATAAAACATGTAACTATTCAAATTTAAATCATACTGATTATATCAAATGCTGATTCTGAAGAAAATGTCAAATGACTCACGAGCTGGACTTGGTAATCCATATACTTGCTACAGCAGTAGCCTCAACAGAAATAACTGAATGAAACACAAATCCATATAATGCAAAAGTAGAACAAAGTATACAGTTATCTGTGATTTAAGATGATCTAGTCAGGTCTGTGGCTTCATTCTAAATACAATAGCTTTCGCAAATTAAATCATATTTAGGCAATATTTTAGGAAAAGAGGTACTAGGCGTATGAAACAGGATTTACAATCTCATTTTCATGGTGAAAGCAATAAGTAGCAGAATAAGGACTATAGACTATTGTCTACTCCTAGAAGGCTCCTGTCCAGGTCATCAGAGTGAAATTTCTGTAGCCTTAGTTCTCCAAAGAAAAAATGCTGAGGGGCATAACATCAGTCACTGTTTTTCCTTAGGAAATCATTGCAGGTATGATTTCTAAGTGTGTGCCACCTATAATTCCATTCTTTGGGAGATTTCACCATTCCATGAGTTAATGTGACCATGCATTTGGGTTACATATATATTCAGGGGTATATGGGTACAGGGGGGCTCCCCCCCTTACAAAAACACTTAAAGATAATTTTTCACCCTTCTGTGTTTTGGGCATTATTTTTGGTGTTTCATATGATCATACGATCATAGGAGGTTACTAGGCTAATGATCCTAGTGCCCTTACAAGCCTAGCCAATTTGTACCCTTATTTCCAGGATCAGCACCTATCACTCCTGTCCAAGAGAGACATAGGTGGAACCCCTGGCGTGAATTTACAGTTACCTCTACAATCATCCAGGTTGTGTTTGAAGAGGGCCAATGAGGTGGTCTGCTTGACATGAAGTAGGAGTCTGTTCCAAAGGTGTGGTAACCTCTGGGAGACAAATCTGTCAATCCAGTGGATTCTATTAATGTGACATACCAAGTTATGGCCATTAGAGTGAGTAACCCATGTATCATTTGAGCTATGGATATGCAGCATTTACAATAAAGCAGGGTCAAAGATTGCCTTATATGCAAGGCAGAGATTAGCTCTGAGTTGTCTATATGAAACAGAATCAAGTGACAGTGATTTCAGACACTCCTCATAGGACAGATGTTGAAGACCTTGAATTTTCCTTGTGAGGAACCTTTGTGGTCTCTCCAATTACTGCAGGTGCTTGGTCAGATACATACCAAAAGAGGCATTGCACTCAATTATTAGCTTGATGATGGAAGAGTACACAGAGGTTATAACTTGTTTTTTTCTGGAGGCAATGTCCATATGTATGAGATGAGCAATATAGAATGCCCTTCTTACCACTGTGGAGACATGGTAATCAAAGGTAAGTTTGTTGTCAATGTATGCCCAGGTCTCTCACCACTGAGTGAGTGTATAGAGTGTTGTTATTGATGTGGTAGTCAGCAGCAACATCACTCTTACTGAAAGGGATGATAATGCATTTTTTTGCATTGAGTTTAAGGCCATGACTTTGGCACCAGGCATTTGTTTGTGTAAGACCCTCTTGTAGGATGTTGACAAAATTTGGAGATTATATGACTGCTCTCAGTTTGCAGTTATGAGCAAGCTTTGTCAGCCACAGACATTTAGTTTTAGCTTGCACTTTAGAAAAATAGATTCCAAACAGTAGAGGTATTAGGAATGATCCCTGTGGAATGTCACTGGTTACAGGTCTGCTGCTGGAGGTGGATTCCCCTATTTTGACTATATGGATTCTATGACTGAGCCATTTAGTCAACCATCTAATGATATATGGGTTGATACCTAGCTAGGTGAGTGTGGCAATTATGCCTGAGTGGGGGATAGTGTCAAAAGCCTTGGCTAAATCTAGGTAGGCTGCATGCACATATTTCCCCTCTTCAAGGGCCTTGGTGACTGTCTCAAAGATGTCCACTAGGTTTAACAGGCATGATATCCCTTTGACAACTCCAAATTGAGTAGGATCAAGTGTTTGGAGGTTCTCAATATCTTTGTTGATAAGGTCCATGGTGATTCTTTCCATGGCCTTGTAGATAAGGCTAGTCAGGCTAATAGGTCTACAGTTCCTGGGGTCAGTGGAAGCACCACCTTTGTGCAAGGGAATAACGGTGGCCTTTTTCCATTCAGCTGAGATGAAGCTAGTGCTTAGACTATAATTGAAAAGAGTACCGAATGGCATTGCTAATTCTTGTTTGAGCCCACGTAGGATGCAGCCTAGGATGTTATCAGGTCCCATGGATGCTGTGTTTTTGACCTTAGAGAGGGTGTTCATGACCTGCTCTTTAGAGATACATGGTAGAGGACAGGTAGTAGGGATGCCTTGGGGTAAGTGTGGTAGGGACAGGAGAGTGAAGTTTTCACAGAACCTGATGACTAACAGGTTAGCAATGTCCACAGGCTCAGTATATGTGGTATCATTAACTACCAGTTTGGCACATATCTGGGCCTTTCCTTTTAGATTACAAATATAACTAAAGAACACCTTATGGTTGTCCTTAGTCGAGGAAGCCAATTTGGATTTGTAGTTAGCTTTGGAGGACTTCACAAGAAGTTTTATTTGCTTGTTTAAGCTGAGGAGAGAGTGTTTCCAGTTTAGGTCTTGCTTCATCTTACTCTTAGACATCAATTTCTTCCTCTTATTGTAAAGCCTGTTATCAGGGTTGTGCATTTCAACAATTCATAGCAGTACCACTCCTGGATGGGTATTGCCGACTCACTGAAATAATTCAACAAGATACTTTGAACAGTATGGCTCAGGATATGGTATTCAATTTAACGGTTTCACATCTGTTACGTATCACATAGTTTATTATAAGAATGGCATTCTAAAGTGAGCAGCAATATTCTAAACAAATGGATACATTTTTCATTTTCTTTAAGTGATTTTGACCTTATCTGATTACACATTTTGCAAATGCATGTCCATTACAAACAAGTTGCACGTATTCACAATAAGTTTAATAGTCAGTGTGTATGACTACCCCCCACTATTCAAGACATAGGTATACACACGAACACACACATACACACACACACACACACACACACACACACACACACACACACACACACACACACACACACACACAAACACACACACACAGTACACATACTTTCTGTACATTCCAAGACACAGCAATCTTAACATGCAAATAGCCCAACTTTTTCAAGACTGCATAAATCAAGGCTTATGTTTTACTTTCCCCACACCTCCTCCAGCTCCTGCCTAGTTCTGCATGTTTCTGTGTCAGTTCAAGCCAAGTGAAGGGAATAATTATTCGCTATAGAAAGTGTACATTTTCAGTTTTTACACTACTTGTTTGTGCACAGACTGGTGACTTTAGTATTCAACCTTGTTAAGTCATTTTTCTCTCTCTGTAAGTATACTCAGCAATAAATATTGCATACTGTATACTGCAACATGTAACTAAATTAAATGGCATAGCTGCAGCAAACTCCATATGTTTTGATTTGGAACTTATGCAGTTTACTGTACACAAGAAAAGTATAAAGATTAACAGATTTGAAACACAGCCACTAAAAGGGACTTAGCCTGTGGAAAGTACAGTACATGCTTGCTCTGGCTTCTAGTCTTATTGGTTAAGGAAGTAAAACTTCAACATTCAGCCTTGCTTTCCGGGGATGAGACCCTTTGTGATGCCCCTGCACTGGCCCAGGAATCAAGGAACCTCAATCCTCACCACTAGCACCAGTGAGGGATGTGCACATTGGGAGGATGACAAGTATACACACACAGTACAATTTCCCTTAAAAGCACATAGAGATCACAGTCAGTCTGGGGCTGGTTTCTCCCTCTTTCTCCAGGTCTCCAGTAAGCCTCCCCACTGGCACAGCTACAGGGTTAAGATCTCAGCTGAGTGATTAAGACAAAATCTCCAGCACCCTTTCTGTCCAACCAGTGCTTTGGGTCCCTGCCCAAGTAACTGACACACACACACACTTTGATATTTGATTTATATACAAACACACAGACACTTCTGGGGAAGGCTGGCACAGGTGTACTAGCTATGCCCACTTCTGCCCAGATTATAAGGTAGTTATCACTGCCACTGATCACCCTTACTTATTAGCTACTATAAGGCCCTTACCAAAGGGTGACCAAAACTACTGTGTTATGTTACTATTATCCAAATGGTAAGTGTGTCCAAGACTTGTAAGGCTATTAGAGTGGCCTGTACAGTGTCACCTAATATGCATGCAAGTACTTACATATCTGTAAACAAATAAGCCACTATTAAAAGGATTAAATATATTTAATAATAAATAATTAAAAAACAAGACAATACTCAATAACTCAACACAGTGACTGCAGAGTTCAGAATCACATCAAATATTTTAAAACAACATTGCAGTACAGTCTCAAATAAATACAGAAAACATCTAAACTAATCTTTACTATATTCCTAAATATCTCTAAAAGAAATATTATACCTAAATCTTACTTACAGAGGAAGGCAAAGACAGATGAGAATGGATGTTTTCAGATCCAAGGCAAGATACAAAATGCACAGACTCACTCTCTGAGATAGTTCTTAAATTAATAATACACATTACTGCTGGGTTAGCTAGGATGACACCACTCTTTGTCACCTGCTTTCAGTTCCCAGCCTAACGGAAACTTAGAATTTAGCACCTCTGTGCCAAAAATACATATCTCTCAGAAGTTTGCCTAGAACTGGAAGTCGTAAAACAGTTAAACACTTTTACATTTTAAACCTAGTAATCATTTTTTTCCAGGCAATAGACAACCCTCTAGCTCTAAACATCCTGTCTCTCTGTATTAACTAACTTTTATAGCACAGTCGTAAACAATTTCAACTTATTTTCTTGAAGTTTAGCAAGTTAACTCTGTATGTTCCAACTTCTGCCATTAAAACATACATCTGCACAGGTAGATAGTTTATACATGTTTATGCTCTTTTCCAGCAGCATACACTGTGATTACATTCTTGAAGCTCAGTACATAAAGTACAGTTCAACACATACTTCTGCACCAGTAGTTTAATATCCACATAACATATAGTTCTCTTACAGTTGTAAGACAAGCATATGAATAATTTTTATTCGCAAATGCCATAGAATTATTTACAAAATTTCAGCTAGCTGAGCTAGCAGCCTCACACCCTTAATAAGTATGTTTTAACCAGAGGAAAGCAAGACAAGAATATAAATCCTTGTGTAACGTAAGGTTTTACTAAAGTTGAAATGTAATACAGAGATGATCTGAATGCAGAAAAGGGGAACTTGAAATTGGAGCTTAGCACTGAATGAGAATGGTACAATGCTGCCCCAGTACCTTGGATCAAAAATGTTGAGTTTTTCATGAATAACTAAACAGTATGGTAAATAAAGGAAATGATGCCATAATCTGAATAAATGAATGCAAGTCAGTTTCATTGTTCATTTGAACATTTCAGTCAGACTAAATCTTGCAATAGCTTCCAGTGGAATATGCTACAAAATAATTCCCAGTAAATATTTATGAAAAAGTATTAAGCATCATGCTATACTCTACTCATTAAGTAGGCAAACATATCATTATACTGAATCATTACAAATCTTATTGACTAACTATTCTTTCAGACACAACCAAACCATGTCCTTGAACTTGGTCATATTTCTTATAGTCATGTAAGTGTTGTACAGTTCTAAAGGTGCATTGCAATAATGTGTGACTTCAAACCTTTACATGCATTTTAATTGCTGTTTTAGTCTGAAACATAGTCATTCACAGCTGACAACAGTTTGAGACTTCCTGGCTTCCACCTCAGTGGAGGAAAGGGTTATTTGTATCAGCTGTAAGATTTAAATAGGAATAATCAGTATTGCACTAAATGATAATTGATTTTGAATAACTTAATATGTGTTTGTATCTCTCTCTCTCTGTATATATATATATATATATATATATATATATATATATATATACATCTATATATATTTATCTCTCTCTCTCTCTATATATATATATATATATACACACATATACATATGTATATGATATATGTATATTTTTATCTATATATATATATATATATATATATATATAATATATATATATATATATATATATATATATATATATATGTCTATAGTATATATACACATAACACACACACACACACACACACACACACACACACATATATATATATATATGTGTATGTGTGTGTGTGTGTGTGTGTGTGTCTATGAAATAGCATCAGGTTTTATTTATGTTTTCAAAACTTGGGATTATTACAATGAGTTTTTATTTCACTTACAGAAATTAGTTCATTGTGAAACTAAAGCCACAAAAGATAAACTAGTATGATTTTAATATTTTAACTACTCTAAGAATACCTTGTATACTCTGAATATCCTTTAGATTTAATTAATCTGATTTGTGTGCACTAAATCTTAGGACAATATAACTTAATTCAGGGTATGATTGCAATAATTCCTGTTTGGGATGGATGGATTTGGTGTTTCATACTGGCAGTTAACCCACTGGGCAGTGCATTTGTGGAGTCTATATCACTTAGTTGAAATCTCATTTAAAGGAATTCTTCTTCAATGAACCCAGTTGAGCGAAAGCTCACTTCAATGAACGATTGTTTCAGTGAACTTTCACATAGGGAAAGAAACTAGTCAGCCGTCAATATGCCCTTTTCCCCTCTGTAGTGTGATCTTGGAGTTGGTATAGTTAGTTAGGGGGGTGTAGAGGGCACAGCACCCTACATTGGGAAATGGGGGGCAAAGCCCCTCACTTAGCTAAGTTTAAGATTTTGTAGTTTTTTGTACAGTTGGTAGCTGACTGACTAGTTTCTTTCCCTGTGTGAAAGTTCGCTGAAACGATTGTTCATTGAAGAGAGCTTTCACTGAATTGGGTTAGATGAACAGGGATTCGCTAAACTGAGATTTCAATGAAGTGATATAGACTTGCATTTGTGCACATGGTCTTCTCCCTTATAGACATGCCCTACCATGCTGTAGTAAATCTAACCTAATCACCCCTCTTCTTAGACTACTGCATAATTTCAGCCACATCTACCATCTCTGTTCTTTGGCTAAATATGTGAAAAGGTTGTAAATAATCTACATATGCATCTCAAACAGGATTTGCAGCTCCATTCTCCTTACAGATAATGTGATCATTACTGTGTATCTCTCCAAAAGGCAGATTTACTTCTTACAGCAGAGTCCGCGGCCCGACTACTTCTTTGTCCTGTATATACAATCCTATACAATGACTTCAACCTTCCCTTAAGTCACAGACTGACCATTAAGAGTCCCATATCAACTTTGCTTCCAGACTAATTTACCATAGTACATGCAAGGCCTACACTCATTACTGCCTACAGAGCATGTCTTGCTTATCTTGGCCTGAAGATTATAGGCCTTGTGGGACTTTTCCACCTAGAAATCCATTATATATCTGCTTGCAATAAATGCAGAGAAAAACTTCTAAACTTTCTAAGAAGCACTTGCTTCAGTTACCCACCTACAAAATAAAACTCATCTAACCTTTCTCTCTAGGTATATTCAGTGTCATTTCCTTCTACCTAATAAAATCAGTGTCATTAACTTCTTACCTACTAATCTTGCAATCTCTCTTGCCCCAAAAATGCTGCATACTGTATACTGCAACATTTAATAAGTCTTATATTACTCATACTTGCCTCTCTTAGGCATTTGTAAATATGCATGCACTGTTCACACCTGTATATCAAGCCATTGGACTGAAGTTTTTAAATTATTTCCAAATCACTTAATTATGGACATTAAAAACTCTTTTTCTAATTGTATATTTTATATTCTTATTATGTACAAACTCTGATGTTTCATTGTGTTAATAATCAACTTCTTATTTTGCCATGCGTTATAATTCCTTAGCAAACATTAATAATAATAATAATAATAATAATAATAATAATAATAATAATAATAATAATAATAATTATAATAAAATATCACTTCTGTCTGGAAAATGAGAGATAACTGCCAATACTGAGAATGATATAAGTATGTAATGTGGATTTGTTTCTGCAAATGAAAAACAAAACACTGATACGCTTTGGACAATGGATAATGTTAGGTTTTATGAACACATTTACAATTCTGAACAAAAAAACTTGAAATATGAAAGCCAACAGGAGATGGTTTACCATTTATTTAAATCTACTGAGGTGAAAAGAGCAGTGATATACTGCTATATATATGAGCCAAATGATGGCCATACAAATGTATCAGAAAAATATATTTTGCCATGGTATCCTTCTCATTGTATGTTACTAAAAACATTGTCCTTCTCATTGTATGTTACTAAAAAGACTGTCCTTCTTATTGCACATTAATACGTGGATGCACTGTGTTGGAGATGATATTGTAAAGTATGCTGATGATATAGTGTCTCTTCAGCGTTTACATCATGTTATCAAAAGATGAAAATAGCAAACACTATTTCATCGGCCCCAAAACAACTAAACATGAAAATATCGAACATTCAGAACAGCAAATTTTTTTCCCATGGAAAAAATTTGCTGCTCTGAAATACATACACATAACACAAGCACATCAAACAAACAGCAACCACACACATACACTTAAATTCCTACATCTAACACATACACTAGTATCTAACCACTTACCTTAACCCAAACCCTAACCCTAAGGTCCATCACTATTGCACACTCACTTAACCCGCACCCTAACCCTAACTCGCTTAAACCGCCCCTAAGCCTAAAGTCTGTCACTATCGCACACACACCTAACTCACACCCTAACCCTTACTCACTTAACCCGCCTCTAACCTTAACGTACAAACAATCACACACATACCTGAACCCAACCTGTAACTTTCCACCATAGCGCTAAGAATAGTGAAGCCACAAAAACGGCCAACCGAATTCTTTCCCGAGGAAAGAATTTGCTGTTCTGCAGCTTCGCTATTCTTAGTGTTTGCTGAACACTGTTCGATATCAGAACATTCAAAGTTTTAATACTTCGATGTTCTGATATAGACCCTCTCTTCACACTCCTTTCCAATGTTGTGTCATTTTTTGTTACTGGCCATGTCTCTGCTGGACAAAGATAGCCATTAAATCATGCCCTAACTAGCATACACCCCTTTAAATAACCTCAAAGACATAATAAATCATGGGATACATTTGTGTTGCATGTCTAATCTTATAAAGGCCTAGTTGTTAGCTTAGTATGCACCTATGAACCTATGTAGAAACAATACTTTGCTGAATCTACTTTGCTAATCAAGTTAAAGGTTTTAGGCATTTCACAGAGACCTTGAGTTTTTTTTTTGATTATTTTCTGGAACAACATAAAAATTATTTTAATTTGCTAGTTAATCAGTTCACTGACCTATAAAAAGCAACACAGACAAATGAGCATAATATGAGTTCTGCTTCTTAGCACACTGCCATGTTGGCAGAAGGGGGTAACAGAATAGCTCATCATTGTATGGTGCTAGATGATGCACAGACACAAACATTAGTACCAAGGAGCAGAAGGCCAAGAATGAATCAGATGCCATCTGTTTCTGAAGAAAGTTTTTATTGCAGTATATATCTAATATTTCAAACACACAAGCTCTTTAAGGGGTTTTGTTTTTGTCTTGGTGTGCCAGATTATTTAAAATGGCCAAATCTAACAAGTAATGTGCAAGCTCAACTCTGGGCTGCACATTAACCTAATTTTGTGCTTACATTATTAAAATATCACAAGGAATCCTTGTCTGAGATTGTATTCTGGGTGACATGTTTTTCACATGCACAAAGTTTCAATAGCCCGTTACATGAATCACTTCAAAGAACTATAAACTACAAATGTGGATACTGGCTTTTTGCTTATCATGTAAAAGAAACTTGAAAGCTGAGCTTAACTTTAACATTTCAACTTTCTGGTCCTGCCTCAAAATTTAGCAGAACGTTGGAGTACAGCTCTCCTGCTCTTTCTGACAAAAGTTACAAGTTTCAAAACCGATAATTCTGATATTTGAAATGGTCTTGCCGTTGCAGTATCATCGAAGTGAGAATGCAGGTCACAGTAAAATATTGCTACTGTAGCTGGTAATAAGGTTCATTGCATCACAGAAGCCACTGAACATTTCAATGCAACTGTCATTACCTTTCACAATGAGCACCGTCTGCTAAGCAACAGAGAGATGGTGGTTAATTAAAAAACTCGTACATCCTAGTGAACTTACAGGCACTGCTACAGAAGCTAGAATGCCAACAACATTATTAATTAAACTAATATATTCATGTCTCGAGGCATGAAAGTATGCATGAGCCATCCTTTTCTACTGTTTATCATCTCATATCTCATTTATTTAAACATTTCTGACTATGGGATGCCAGTATTATGTATGCTAGCCAAAAATAGGCCTTTAACAAGTACATAGCAGACACAGTTCTTCAGTTAGAGGTTTCCATAGATACCTTCTGATTTAATGAGATCAGGGCATTATAATGCCCATTGTGGTGTGTGTGCGTGTGCGTGCGTGTGTGTGTGTGTGTGTGTGTGTGTGTGTGTGTGTGTGTGTGTGTGTGTGTGTGTGTGTGCGCGCACGTATATTAGTGCTTGGATGTGTGTGTGTGTGTGTGTGTGTGTGTGTGTGTGTGTGTGTGTGTGTGTGTGTGTGTATGTCTATGCTCTTGACTCTTAAATGAACTATGTTATACTTGACTTGTGAAGCCATCAGGTATTCAGAAGTTATTTTATGATATTTGTCCTAACAATGTTAGAATAGAGTTTCTTATTGCTAGTTTGCAAGTTTTCATTATCTGGAATATCCTCTACCCCTTTCTTGGAAAACCTGGTTTATGACCATTTGTGTTGCAGTACAGATATCCTCTACTCCTATGACTGATCCTCTGAGACAACACTATCTTTACTCATCCTAACCATTCTACATTTTTACAAGCAAGTGAACTATCTGTAGAAATGCAACTGCAGCACTATTGGAGAAAGAAGAATAGAAATCTGCACAATTATACATATACAATGCTAAAATAATAAAATGTGCAAGGTTCAGATATTCTGTTTCATTACACAACATGTAACAGGTGTTGCTAGGTTCAACTATTCTTGCTTGATTGTTGCCAGCTGGCAAGTTGCAAGTTTTCCTCCCCAGTGCTGTGAGGTCTTATAATCATCCCCTGGGGAAGTGAAAACAAGCTAAGGGTTTTCCGTGGAAGTCTGCAATATTTATTATGACACAAAGTTGGTGGAGACTGTACTCTGACAATGTCATGCACAGCTGGAAGTTCTGCTTGTTTGGAGTGTGTCCTTGAAAAAATCTTTTTTTAAATGTGCAGTCTGTAGACAATGTGACTTCTGTTTCTATCAAGTTTCCTATTAATTTATATTTTCCATAAAAAGTTTGTTTTGAACTTATTTGGACTTGAGTGCTGCACACTTCTTTGTGCAATATTTATGTACCTTTGAAAAAAGCCAATCGTCCTGTTATGTAGCCAAATCTATACTATTTTATTAGCTTTTCAAAAAAAAAAGAACATCAGTTTTGAAGAAAGCAAAATATCCTGTTATGTAGCCAAATTTGTACTATTTAATTAGCTTTTCAAAATGAACACATCAGTTTTAGTCATAAAGTCATAAAATGTAATATTTGCAATCAATCCTATCTATGGTTACTAAGGTACAATGAAAAAAAATATCTGGAATTAAAGTTAATAATACAGAGCTTTTATGAACAAGTATAATTTTGTGCACTTAGCATTTTACAGATTAATATTCAGTTATGTGAAAGAATATTTCATTTTATATAGAATGTTCAGTATGTTACGGTCCGGTGGAAAAGGCATGCATGTTTAAAGTAGGTAAATAAATATGTGTTTTGCTTTCTATAACAATAACATTTGCTAAACCTGCATGTTGTCATGCCACCAAGTATGGTTTTGTGCTACATACTTGTTCCTAGAGAATTCATGGGCTGCTGCATTACATAATCTCAGTTTTTCATTTTTTCTCTCGACAATGATAAGTAGAAAATACAAAATCTCAAGATGACTTGTAGGTTTGCGTTAATTTTTGTGTGACATTATATAAAAGAATAATTTAATGATACATTGCTACCAGCCCTTAGTCTGAATTGATTATTGGTAATCTGATAATTGAGTGACAAGAAGTCACTTATCCAAAACCATACATACAGTCTTCTTGAGGAAGTACTGTACTTAACAGAACTTTTTTTTCTAAAATGCTTTTTACAGCCTACCTGATCTAATGAATATAAACCCTTCTTCTATGGGTCTCTGCCCATTTCCTCCCTATCAGTGACATATGGCTGGTGACTTGGGCATGAGTTAACTTGAAGTAATTGTCATGCAGGCAAGTGGGAAGGCTGCTTGTACCACAGCCATCCATGGACCATCAGCATTCCTGTGGCCATCCCCTTCCACACCGTTTTGGGTTATAGCACAATATACTCCTAGGGAATGTACTCTGCCACCAGCAATCAATTCCCTGTCTTAACCTCCATTGTTGTAACCTTTCTTGGCCTGCTTAATGACCAGGACACTTAAATTTAACCCTAATTTCCTCATACATGGCTTATGTGAGAATTTGCATCACCACAAGCGTGTCACTGGTGTGAAACACCTTTCTCCTCTACATATTTGCTTCCACAGTACACTAAGGAAGGCTATAAATGCCAGATTAGCGATAAATTCCAATCTCAGCACCCTAGTCCTGGCTGTTTTTGGTGCCAGTGCTTGTACAATGGTAATCAGCTAACGAGAACCACCTCTCCCTCCTGTACCTCAGGAAGGGCAAGCTGATGTTTTTAAGCCTACTTCTACTCCTCTGTCTCTGGCTCTTCTAGCACCTGAGCTGATATCTGAACTTGTGTCATGTGGATAATAGTCAGAGTTTCAATCATCTATGCCACAGACCTGGGATGTTATGTCTGTTAGGTCTTAACAGTGAACATTTTAATGAATATGTGTACTTTGCATAAAGAGTGTAATTTCAATCAGTGATATTTAGTATTAACTAGAAGTTACAGTGTATATTACATTCAAGCATTTAGAGTTTAAATGTCCATAATATTATGAAGACAAGTGCAAGAGATAAGTGGGGATCCTGGGATCTTTGGGTCTTTTTTACCAACATATAAGTTACACTTGAAATTACGTCTCAAATTCAATTTTAATAGCCATATAAGACACAAAGACAGATGAATATACGTTTGATCTTTCAATAAGCATTGCAGTTTTTCTGTACCATATTTGTACCTGATTATAGTGCCTCTAACAATGTTCAAGTGTAGTTTTCTTATAATCATGATACCAACACTTATCTTCTTGAGCATCACTCATTAAAAAAGATATTCATGAATAGTATATTACATATTGCATTTTAGTTGTATTAATGTACTCTGTACAAAATTATGCACCGCCATGACTTGCCTTATGTTAAGCAACCAGCGCTGTTCTAGAAAACAGATGAGGAGGTCTTTTTTGCTCACAAAGCTCCATTTTTAATTTTTTTTTGCAGCCATTTTATATACAAAAGACAAATGCTTTCTTATTAAACACATTTTATGAATCTCAGTATTGTAAGTAGATCTTCAATATTATAATAGTTTTCTGTATAGTAAAGACACAACTTTAGTTGCCTATGCTGTTAGCTATTTACAATACAAAACATCACACTCCGGATATAAATATGAAATTACGGGACCTTAATCAGTCTCATGATTATTCAACCAATGAACTTATGTATTAGTACATAGTTTTAGGAGATCATCCAGAAAGATCAAGATAATCTTACAAATAACATGACTGAGTATTCTTTGAATATGGACCATTATAAAGGATATCTATAACAGTATGTACTTATTTTGCTGGTCATCTGTAACATGGAATGAACATCCTAATTTTGAGCCAAGTTAACAAATTCTTGGTCTACTGCACACTTGACACTGAGCATCATCCTCTTATATTTGATGATGCTGTAATAACTCCTCAGGGCATAAATGGATATTTTACTCTCTATAATATTTTTAAAAAGACTTTAAACAGAATTTATGCATGGCAAATTGATAGGTACAAACATACCCCTCAACTGTCCCTGATTTTCAGGGACATCTCTGATTTTGACTCAGATTTTAGGTCTATCCATCCTAATCTATCTTAAAACTGGTGATTGTTGGAGAAAAGGTGGTGAATTACATTTAATAAATTAGTAATAAGAGCTATAGACTACTTTTATTTCAGAACATGTATATTAATTCATGTTCTCCTTTTTTATCAATGTCTGAAGTTAATAGTGCTAAGCAATATTTTAAAAGTGCCCCTGATTGTCCCTGATTTTTTTTGGATTTGTCCCTGATTCTGTTGAGATTTGTTCCTGATTGGTTGAGACTTGTCCCTGATTCTGTTGAGATTTGTTCCTGATTGATTGAGAGCACAAATACTAACTGTAAGGGAAGGATTAGATTAGGAAAGGCAAGAATGCTTATTTTACTGACATTTTCTAAAGGCAAAGACAATTGTTGGAATAAGAATTCACCACACAGTTTAATTTGTTTTTTTTTGTATACAATAACAACAGATGAGATTAGAGATTAAGCATCCAAAACGTAGACCTACAAACTTACATTTAAAAACTCTTTGTATTTGATCAGTATTATTAGAGTCCGTTATTTCTAGGTATATAACAGAGAAAGACGACTTGGTGACATTTTTCTCTGGCTCATCAGATGTCGTATAAGTTTAATCGTTTGCATAATCATTAGGTTTTCATTTGTATTATTTCTGAAATAAGCAGAAAGTTATCTGTATAAACTATTACGTTAGAAGTATATTTATATTTGCCGAATATTCCTTCATGCTTATGTTCAAAAAGCATTAGAAAAGGATTAACAATAATAAAAAAGTCATTGAGCATGGACATCCCTGTCTTATGCCAGCTGACCAACTAAAGATATCTGACATCTGATTATTTCTTTTAAGAGAGGTAAAGATCTTTTGATACAAGTTTCTAACCATAATTATACATGGTTCAGGAAATGAGTAAACTTTCATAAAGCAAAAAAAAAAAATATATATATATATATATATATATATATATATATATATATATATATATATATATATATTTATTCTATGTTGATAATATTCAAGACTTTTGTGGCACCAGACTTAAGTATGCTCAAGTAATGGTTTTCATCCTGGATGCCTCAGCACCACCAATAGAGTGCTACAGTGAAGTGGAGGAAATTTAAATAGTCCTTTTTCATTTAACCTTTTATTTGTTGTTATGTAGCAGTTGTTGAAAACCTTCTTTTTGACTGCAGTGGGTTAGCACTGGTTTTCTGTGATATGTAATCATTTTTTCCAAAGGAAAATTTTCCATCAGTTATTTGTTTGGCTATCAAGAAAGCTGTACTTTCAGATCTGGTTAATGTAGTTTGTGTTTCTAACATGAGGAAATTTGAAAATGGCTAGATCAGTAAAAGACAAAGTGTATTACTTCCAAGATATTTTGACGAATCAAACCCTCATTTCAAATTCAGTAAAACGTGCAGTACCTCTGCCCTGCTTGTATAATTGTTAGAAAAAGACAGCTTCCCTTTCAAATAATAGAATTAACTGAGAAAAATAACACACAGTCCCCCGGTTCATGAAGCTCGGCGCAAGGCCTGTGTAAGGCTTGCGCCAGCCGTGCAGCGTATATATGGAGTAGTAGCTCCATATGCATATTAATGAAGCTGCCACAGCCACGTGCATAGGAAACGTGCGCAAGTGCATGGGGCGTACCGAAGTTGCGAAGGGAGGCGTGTCAATGTCGGCTGTCGATGAGGAACCTAAACTGCTGAATAGTATAGTCCGCCTGCAGTAATACTCGCACCTGTCAGTGTCCGTGGAGACTGAAACGTATACAAAGCATGCAAGATAGTCCCTGCGAACAGAAAATGAAGAAGTAAACACAAATGCACGATAGGGAATAACAGGTCCCTACCCTTGAACAAATGACAGAAAAAACGCGTGCCCATGGTCCAACGTAGTGTTTATAGCTATACCATGTGGAAGTGAAACATATCATATGCTAGGGTGCCACCAGGAGGTACGTCCAGCCCAATGGAGAGGGTCACCAACTGACCCATAATGTGAGGGAGGGTACATAGCTGTGCAGATGTGTCCATAACAAAATACACGAGGAGAAATGTAGATATATGTAGTGACCGTATGTCCGAATCATATCCCACAAGGGATGTAATAGTCACATACAAAAGGTATGTCTGTATCCCACATAACAAATGTGATAGGGAATAGAATACACATGTAAACGAATCAGGAGCATAGAAACAGCTACAACAATAAGGACACATGTAGGCCGAAAGGAACAGTATGACCCGTACCATCGACTAAGAATACCACCTGTCCCACTGTACGAGCGACAGTACAGCTGCGGCCAGATGTGTCCTGACACAAGCATGTAAACATGGCAAATGTGCAGAGATTATAGGACATAATTATCCCTCAAACGTCATGTAATAGTGGCATTAAACAGTTGTTCTCCACACGTATATTACAGAAATGTCATAAGAAAAAGAATAAGCCACTGAAATGCTAAAAGACTAAAGCTTAGGTATAGGCAAGAGTTGTAAGTTCGATCTGCCGAACTGACCGTGGGTATGTGTCAGCATGGAAAATGTGTTGTGTCCACCGCAAATGTTACATTGTGGCCAATTGAAAAGGTGGAAACAGTACCGTAGACTGTGGGGAGGCATTGTCCACAACAGTCGGATATGTGGAAGGAATAGCATGGACATCGGAAAAGGTGCCATCCCCCCAATGAGTACAACAGGTCTGCAAATCCCGGGAGTCATCGGTAGAAGCCAAACTAGTATGTGACACAGCCGAATGGGTAGTACCCGGGTATACCAACTAAGTAACGAAAGTGAAGTATGGGCGTGTACCTATGTGTGTGAGGTATAGCACGTGGGAAGCAAACATGGCAGGGTAGTCCACACAACCATAAAGGTACCCGACACCTGTAGGGCAGTCAATGTGCTACTCTGGCCGTGTGTGTCATGGCCCAACAACAAAAGTAGTGAGCTATCAGATGTGAGTAATTTGCATGTGAGGGGTGTATGGGTAATGGTAAAACCCGCAAAGGCGATACTGTGTCGTATGCAGAAAAGGTGAACCAGAGGTATAGGAGGGGGCAGCAGGTGAAGTAGACAGAAACACAAACACATGGAGAAACAGCTGCAAGACAAGCAGACAGGCCATAGTGTAGAACACAATCCCACAAACATATGTATCATGTAAATGTGCGATCAAAATGTATAGATATGTCACTGTCATATACCCACAGGTTGGTCCTGATGGAACTGGCCATAACAAATGCAACACACCTGGCTGCATAATGGGCTACCCAGCATACCCTCCACATCACACAACCCAGCCCCGTAACAGAACGTCCACCAAATCCACCCGTACATGGCCCACTGGTCCGTAGCAGACACAGCTACACATACTGACCCCTACACATATGTAGTAGGTATTGTCACCCTAGGCAGTGTCAGGATAGCAAACCATGTATTCCCTGCATGTTAAACCCCCTGCACATTTTCATAAAGCCAAAATACATATCGATATCGTTTCTGTGTGGAATGGTCCAATTTCTGGAATATCCCTTACGGGATAAGTAACCTGTGTAAATAGTAGAATGGGTATGACGACAAGATGTCCAATCCTGTACATATCTGGACACAAGTCAGAACGTGAAGTACAGGTCCAAGACTCTGTCCAGACTTGAGTGGTCATGCATAACCCAGTACCCAGGATAAAACCCCTTCCCGTGACGCACGTGTCCCCACACAAATATGTGGGAGAATATATCGCACACTTGCATAGTGGCAAACGGCAGAAGGGTGAGGAAGACACCCGACATTAACAGGAGGACCCTGATGAAGTGTGAGGGATACCTAGTGTGTACTGGCGTGACCGACCATACCTGACAACCTGTGTGAGCTAGATATCTGGACAGAGCCGTGACTACAAGTGAGACAAAGGTATAACAGCAGGTACAATATGCAAAGATAGCTGTTAGAAGTTATTCATGTATGTGCAGTCTGAGTACCCAGGAAGTCCACTGGGCAAAGAAGTGCCCAGTAACAGCGGAGGCCCGGGTGGAAAAGCTCCACAAGCAATACAAGGAAATAAAGGCTACATAATGTTAAAGGTAAAATACAGGAGTAAAAGGCATACAGTCAGGAAATACACATGCATAACATGTGCATAATAAGACAGTGCAAATCCAGAGTTTGTAGTGGTAATACAGAAATGTACAACAATGACATACTGGGAGTCAAGTGAGTGTCAGCTAAGTCTGGTTAAGCTGGAGGGTAGAGAGGAGCAGGAGTATGGAGAGCTCAGAGGAGTGAGATCCGTAGAATGTATAACAGGTGCAAGCAGGAATATATGGATGGATAAACATAGATATATCATAGAATGACAGTTTGCACAATGGCATTAATGTCCGGAGTATGAAGTCTGAAACTCAACTGTCTGCCAGCACATCCCGACATCTGTCCCTAATGCCGAGCTACTGCTGTGCCAGAACACAATAGCGTATTACAGAGGTTCGTACCATATCACTCAACTGTCCAGATATCCGCAGAATGACCAGAGTGTTGGCTCATAGTGTTGTGTGCCTCCGACAACCTGCGTCTGTCCGGTAAATAGGTGTGGATTGATGTCACGAAATAATGAGCATGAAGTATAGCACTCCACATCCCGCAGAAGAGTCATGACAATGCAAAACCTAGTATTCTATCAACGTTATAAGCTTGTAAGGAAACTAGTTAAAATGTGTCCCTCTTACTCTCCCCATTATGTAGGGTTTGCGCAGATTTGTTGCTCAAAGAGGTCGAGAGGTATGATCCGTACATATGTACAGTAACAAGCCATGACATTTGTGTAATGTACAACTGCATACCTGTAGTCACAACATGTCCAAGAAAATAATCCCCGTATGAATGAATACACGTAATAGTCAAATGTGAATGGGACCCCCCCCCCTCACCGTGGAGTATGGACCTTAACAACCCCACCCATAATATGTACAGCCAACAGAATAAGCTCCTGATAGGTGCCCAAACACATGTGTCTATAAATACAGGTAAAATGTTCATCTGACATTTGAACTCGGCCAGGGAAGTTCCGTTCACCAGGCGGACAAGCCCATACCCAGATCACTACATGAACACCCTGACAATCAGAAACATGTATGTGATATGACTATATGCCCTGGTGTTCTGCATATCCTCGGAGTGATTAACAATGCAGCTGGGGTCCACAGCAGTAGGCAATACGGAATGTGTAATATGTAGTACCGCGTTTCCCACAGCAGGGGAATGGATGCCTGTGTTGTAAGTGAAGTGGTGAGGCGTATGTTGATGTAGCTAAGTACTATGGGTATGCATATCAATGAGGCAGAACAGCAACAGAATACTGTTTCCGGCATCCGTCAAACGTGAATGCAGTCCCGGTTGACCTACGACCACTGCAGATATCCCTGTAAAGTGTAATGTATGCGTTCGTGCTGTACACACAGTTAAATACGTAAAGGTGAACCGTGTGTTTCACACCAGTCCGTAAACCGGACTACAGATAAGTAAGTGTTATGGTCAGGCGATGAAAGGCGGCGCAAGCACACATTTATTAAACAGATGTAACCCACAACATGTAAATGCAAGTGCCTGTGCGTGTGATCCGCTCACAGCATAGTAAATGAATGCTGTTTCCCCCACGTTAGATATACATGGCTCAAACCTGTTAACCCCGTAAAGTATGAAACCGGACAAAGGCATGTAAACTACCGGTACAAATAGGGACAAACCCCAGATATGTGCCAGAACAAACATAGAAAGTGGATAGAATAACGGGTGTGTCAGTAGCATGGATTCTCTGAAGGGTATGCAGTCGTAACCTGAACTGCTTGCCAGTATTTCCCAACATAAGTCTTTAATGAAATGCCACTACATTGCCAGATAGACACAAGGTTGTGTAAAACACACCGAAGATGAAGAGGCAACCAGCTGTAGAGTATGCGACAATCTGTACAGTGGAAAGGTATGGTATGGATATAGATATATGTGTATACACATAATCCACAGACGTAAACCAAAGCAAATTATGAAATGAGGACTGTACATGTATATATGTATACACAACAAACATATGTCCCATAGATATGACATATGTACATAAATAGGCCACGGCATAGCTAATATGGGTAGACAAACAGACATGCACGAAAGGTGAATAAACCGCTGCTTTCCAAACCATTGGCCAGAAAGTGACAGTCCAGCAAGTTCTACACTTTAAACATGCATATAGGTGTCCATTGCAGGACCCCAAAAACTGATCCATACGTAGTGTCAACCGGCATTGATGCAAAATAAGTGACCTCAGCAAATACGATATAGCTGTACATGCAACAGTAGCAGGTGCAAGGGTAACGACACATGTGTTGATAGAATGTATGACGTACGAACTGATATCCGGAGAGTGGGGAGTGCATATAAGTGTCTCCACACTTTAGTACCGCTCACATTAAACATGTGTAATGGGTACTGTGGAGGGGTGTCAGGTATGGGAATCATGGGTATGCAGAAATGGGCCTAGCTGTTGTTTGGCAGAGATTTATTAGGCCCGCCCCGTGGGAGTGATGTGGGTATAGCACACGCCTATATTCTCAATAATGGGCCAAACCATCCACTGGATCTTGCGTAAACCATTGTGGGAATATGTAGGGCCCTATATCAGTGTCATGTAGGCGATTATCATGGATGGACATGCGTATGACCAAGATGGTAACCGTACCTGGCAAACTGTCAGAATAAGACAGCTGCACTAAGGCATAGTACATGAAATACAAATAGGGACTATATTAGATATACCCCAGACAAAGTCAGAACATTGATAGAATACAGGCATAGCCAGGAATATGAATGTTATGAGTGTTACTAATCATGACATAGAAATGTCAGTCACTATTATCTAACCGCACAGTTCGTAATGCCTTGCCAGTAATTTACCAGAAAGGCACATTACTATGACAAATGTAACAAGAGCAAAGGTCAAACGTCAGGGCATTTACCCATAATGTGTACAGGATAGGGGTATGAAGGTAACCTGTCCAAAATACATGTACAGAACTAGTGATACTAGGTGGACAGGTGAGAAGAAAGACGTCAGGACAAATGACAAAGCATGTACAAGTCATACGCATGTACTCTGACAAATGTGAATGACAACGTATGCCCTGTGAAAGTCAGTGTGGAAGGTTAATAGACTCAAAAGAAATGTATCCCTCAGGGTCATGCAGTGTCACCATTACAATGTCCAGTCCCCCATACTCGTACGTGAGCTCTGCCACTGACGGAAAGCGCAAATACCGGCGTACACATATGGTACATGATAGACTAATTAGTGTGGATAAGCAGCTGTTGGCCTGTGTGAGGAATACAACCCTCTAGGTGGGTGTGTCCTGCAATATAAATGTAATGGCATATAGCCTGTGATGCCGCCATACAGTGTGCGTATTGGTGTCAGAAAGTTGATATCTTGTATCGACACATACTCGGCAACTGTACAGATTTACGCAGAATGTGCAGAGGTCTGCCTCATATGTTTGGTGTGTTCCACGTAAAATCAGTACCATTCTGGCAAATTCCTGAGAACTAAAGTCATGAAATAATGACAAACATGTGAGTTTAAGACACCAAATCCATCAGAAAAGTCATACTAATGCAAAACCTATTATTGTGTCAACTATCTACGTTTGTAAGAGCAATATGTAAATGCTGCCCCTATGTGTCCCACTATCAGTTAAGGCTTTGTCCAGATGTTTGCTCTAGGACGTGGAGTGGTATGATCAGAAACAGATACATGTGTGAGGAAACAGCATTATCGACTGCAAGATAACGCAGAAGGTATGAAAAGCGCTGCAGTAGGACGTTCAGTACTG
>NC_056745.1:946781433-946831433 GCF_019279795.1 Protopterus annectens | reverse complement strand
CAGCAGTCCCACAGGCATTCTTCTAGGCGCGTGTCAACATCCGCAAATACCAGGATGCCGGCAGGGATTGTATAGAGAGTGTACGATCAGACATAGTACTGTCCCACAGTAGACGTATACAACCACACGGCAGTGATGTACTCGGGGCAACTATACATGTATGGAGCACTACAACAACAATACATAGACACAGTACGCACCACAGACAGTACACCCTTCCAGATAGTCACCCAGTGTGTACTCGGTAGGCATCCATCCTGACGTTGAAGACGGAAATCCGTTGCCTGGATGACCACCATGGCAATACAGTATGTCAATGGCCATGCCCATGCACAGAGGGACATCACCGACACAAGGTGTCACTGACCATGGCCGCACACCTGGTAATATACGTCAGTTCGGACTGTACTGTGTGTCGATCTACACAACGGCGTACTGGGCATGCTCACACACTTAGCTGTTGCAAAGGGCCGTCTTGCATGCAGATGGAGTGTAAACACGGAAGGTCTCAGTTTGGACTGTACCGTGTGTCCATCTACACAACTGTGTACATGGACTGTACTGTGTGTCCATCTACACAACAGCATACTGGGCATGCTCACACACTTAGCTGTTGCAAAGGCCTGTCGTGCATGCAGCTGGAGTGTACACACAGAAGGGCACAGTACAGAAGGGCACAGTAAGGTATAACTGTCCTCATGCACAGGGTGGTCACACATGCAGTGACCTGTACACACACAGCTGCCATCACAGCTGTCACAGGTGCAGGTCACACACGTACACACTGCAGTGTACACTGTAGCTGTCAAGTCATCACCATGTCGTCGGTGCAGCACTACACAGCCTTACAGTACCACAACACCATGTGACACATGACCACTGGGCTGTGCAGAGTACACATGTACCAACAGGGATCCAACAGGTGTTATGCATTGCAATGATACCAGTATACATGAACAGGTCAGCTCAAGACATACTACGGCCCTTACACAGCTGTGACACATGACTGTTGCTGTACACCAATGAACACATGTCTGGATATGTCATACATGTGATTGTGTGGATGTGTGCATGGACTGCACACACAACACATACATACATAGCCTTTGATGTACCTCGTGCATAACAGTGGCCTAATCAGTGCTACACATGCAAATGGAAGGTGGGTCCATGTCTGTTGAATGCTCACACTACATAGGGTAGCAATGTTGACTGGGACACATACCCTTGTACTGGTCGCCTGTGACACCCGTGATATCATACCACAGTCCATGTGTTATGTATGTCAACACACATGTCCAACAATAGCAATGCATACAAACATGGCAACAGGAGACACATGTGACATCTGTACTGTGCATGCAGCAGCCATGCATGTGCAGTGGCCGATGTCCATAACATAGTTGCACTTAACTACGACATGCAGTCGCAATGCAGACCCATCATTGACACCTGTATACGGTAACATACAAACAGCACGTATGGAGGGATGTGTGTACATAAATTGGTGAACCACCTGTGTAGATGTATGTGTGCAGGGGGTGGCTCACAGTTGTGTCACACACCATCCTATCATGCCATGTGCAAACAGTACGCTATGTCGCTTTTACATGATGGAGCTGACATAATGCATACACAGCGGTCAGGTGTTACCAACTATATGTCACATGGCACCTGTAACACCTACAACTTCCCGTGTGCATATAGCAGCACATTTGCCAGATATAGCGTTGGTACACATAATGCAATCAATACCGCTGCATGTCTATCAAACGTGTCATCATATGGCAGGTATATCATTCCCAGCACTGCCATGTGTGCCCGAATGTGTGACCAGAGATGCCACATATCGTGGGGAATATGTCCCAGTTGTTACACATCCCTGTACACCATTGTAGAGATCTGTACATACATCAGTGTAGGAAGCATGATGTCGGCCGGTGTGGTGCATCACACACGTCGGCTGTCCGTATACACATGTGTTGTCACCACAGTGTGTGTGTGTCTGTATGTATGTCTGGTGCTTGGTGTGAGGGTGTATGCTAATATACAGTGTGAAATGATCACTAACCCCACGTGGTGACTAACCCGTAATGGTGATGCAGTGCACTACCCTGTTGATGCCATAGGTCCCAGCCATACTGGCTACCTGTGCATGTTCCTTCTCTGTGACACGTCATGTGGGTGCATAGTACTGTGAGGGTGATGACCACATAGGCAAGGGTCCCCACCTGAACACTATGGGGTGTGCATTATAGTGGTGTACACCCCGTGAATGTGGCCATGTTCCCGTACTGTTACAGGGTCCTACTGCTGCACAGTGTGGCCTCCAGCTACCAAGTGACACCACACATCATCATTGGCCAGACCGCTGTGTACAACCCCTCCACCATGTCACCATACCTGTAATGTGTTCTGTTATGTATGTCATGTCTCTGTCCAGTGTAGCCTGTGGCACTGACCACATGCGTCAGGTGCAGTATATGTGCGGACATCTGTGTCATGTTGGTGTTTCCAACAGTCAGGTTGAGGGTACATGTAGCATGCTGATATTGCCAGACGTGCCTGTGAGTAATCCACAGTTACACGTGGGGGACTGCAAACACTACTACCTGTAGGCACATGCAAGTACACCATAGGAGGGAACCAGGGTATCACAACCAACATGGTGCTACGGATGTAACCGAGACACATACCGTGAACACATCACAATGCATGCTGCACCTGCACTACATGGTATGACCGGTGCATGTCGACAGTACACAACCTATGTCACATACACATCTCTCAGTATTCACACACAATCACTGCAACATACACATCCCTCACTATGCATACGCAGGTAATATTACATACACCTCTCACTATTTTGTTCACCCTGTGCATCAGAATATTTGTGCATAACCCTGCACCGATGGTGTGGATGACAGGGATGCGGCACAGGCTTCATCATATGCACAGGGTGATATGTTTGCCAGGGGCATAGGCTGCACCAATGGATAACATCATGTGTGTGTGTAAGGGCTGGTGAGTTGATTGGACATGTCTGTTCAGTATGCATGTGGATGTTGTGGAGCCCTACAGTTGTGTTTGCTGTGTGCGTGTATGTGTGTACACAGATCTGCCATTTGTGAGGCCTACACGAGGTATAATTGACAGCCCCAGATTGTACAGACCAGGTTGTACAGTTCACTGTGTCCGTCCATGGCCACGTGACCTGTGCCTGCCTGGGATTGCACGGGCACTACCAGGTGGAGGTACAGAGTGGCTACTGTCCATCGACACATGTCCGCTGGAACCGTGTAATCGCTGAGAACGTCCAGGGCCACGTCCACGTGGCCTGCTGTGTCCTGGTGTTGACAGCGCAGCACCAGCTGCACTGCTACTGCTACTGGCACTATGGGAGCAGGCATGTGAGGTGGCACGCTCACGTCGACCTACAATAGGTGGTGTTGCTGGCCTATGTCCACATGGCCTACACCTCACTCCTACCAGATGTTCCAGCACAGACAGCTCCCGCTCGTGGATTGCCATGCCTCGGTCAAGGATTCCGACCATTTCACCCAATCGCCTATCCAGAACATCAGCAATCTGCTGTTGAGCATTTGCCAATGCCTGGATGTTGTCATTTAGGGTATGGATAGCAGCCCTCTGCAGCCTCTGCCCTTCTCTGTTCTGCCATTCAGCACGTGCCTGTGCCGCCATTACAGTCTGGAACATGTGTCTGGTGATACCAGCTGCTGCGCTCTGTCCTGCAGGTGCATGTCTGCCAGAGGTCCTCCTACGAGCAGCAGCCACATGCCTGTGTGGCACATCTGCAGTCATTACACTGACACCATGGTGTGTAGACACACCTTCTGTAGCCACCACACATTCCTGTTCCATGCTAACAGATGCTGACTGTCCTTCCTCTATGGCCACTGGTGATGCGGTATGTGTTGGCAGCAGAACTGTGTGCGGGGAAGAGGGGGACATAGCTGGGATGGTAACCATTGGCACAGATTCAGCCCCTGACAACCCTGCCTGTACCTCATGCATATGTTCATCACTGCTAGTATCTGTGGGGACACTAACATCAGATGGACCGCAGGAGGGTAACCCACCTACATCACCTGTGAATGCAAAGAAATACTGTAAAGTACAATAGACACACAGACACACAGACACACACAGACACACAGACACACAGACACACACACACACAGACACACACACACACACACACACACACACAGACACACACTCAGACACACACAGACACACACACAGACACACACACACACACACACACACACACACACACACACACACACACACACACACACACACACACACACACACACACACACACACACACACACACACACACACACACACACACACACAGACACACACAGACACACCATGCATGTGATTTGTCAGATGGCATGCAGCATGCCTGTGATACAGCAGAGGGCATGCAGCTCAGACATTAATAGTGTTAGTAAGCATACCTCCCTGGGGTGCACACTACAGCAAGCAGGTGTCATACCAGTAGCCATGCAGTTCACACAATCATGGTAGCATGCATGCATCCCCGTGATACACCATGTGGCCCAGAACAGGATGACAGTACACATGGCTGACGTGACCTTGACATGTAATCTGCTGACATGTGCATTAACATGCATACATGTCTGACACAATGGTGTCCTCACACATGTACAGCATCATAATGGGCTTCCCATTTCAGTGTTGTGTGTATGCCCTACAGATAGAATGCATGTTTAGCAAATGTGCATGAGCATGGGAGGGTAGTGTGAGCCATCTACATTGCTATACAGTGTGAAGTACAGACACTGTGCCATTGCATGGCATCATGAGGCATCTATGTTGCTGTAGAATGCATAATATGTACACATTGCATAGACATAACTGCAACACAGTCGTGATGTTCAACAGATCGTATATGGTAGACTTCAGTGACACTTCCAGTAGCTGTGCACAGGCTTTTAGGATGTCCAGTGTACCACATTAACTGTATAATTGGTCAACTAAGGCTATAATTGGACCATGTGTGGACAATGTGCAACAGGGTGTATACACATCACATGTACTGTGTGGCTACATGTCTCTGGCCATCCCCCATGGCCATGTGTGCACATGTTTTGGCCAAATGTGTGTGATGGCCATCTATCTCACATGTCTGTGTTGTCCCATATGACATACACCCATAGATGTCAGATATGTCACAATCCACAGGGCTATGCAGACAACGGGTTGTATGTTTGGTATGTGGGGTATTGGTCATGCGATAGTGTGACAGTATTGCGGACAGAACACTACGTGTCTGGGACATGTCAGGTGGCACATCACAATGTGTGCACTCAATGCAGGGGCATATGACACAATGGTGACATCTGTGGGCTGCCCATATCACAGCTCACTGTGTGGTACTGTGTGCGTACCACACATGTTGTTCCAATGCATACTACATATGCCTCCATTGTAGAACACCTCCACCGTTGTATGCACAGCTGACCACACATGTCGCAATGACAAGTACTGTGGTTTCAAGTCGGTGTATCATTTTGTTTGCATATATTGCACATGGGTGGCCTGTATGAATGATGGGTGATGCGACCTGCATATCGTGACTGGAACAAACATCAGGTGTGCAAGTGTTAACTGGCCACATGGCAAATAGATCTACACTGTAACATGCCTGATACTGATGACAGTCTCATCTGCAACGGACTCATGTCTGTGCGGCACGCCAGAGGTACCTGTATAGGGGTGACACAGCAGTATGAACATTATCCATGACTGTATGACAGCCACAGGTTGCACTGTGCATGTGAACACATTCACTGTGTAATAGCATATAGTATGCACATGTGTGCATACACAGCGTAGCATACTGTAGTATGCAGCATGTGTGTCCACATACCTTGCATATGTTGTTACTTTACATAATGTACAGTGACACATGCAACTAAATGGGATATAATAGCCATATGTGCAGTACTGACTTACCAGGAAACTCCAGGCTCATTGGTTGGGAGACACCCACCTCCACAATGGCAGCTAGTGTTTGTGGATGCTGTTCCATGGGTGTCCCCAGACTGGCCAGTAGCTCCTCAGTGTGTGTGAGTGGGGGCTGGGTTGGTTGCCCACCACCTGTTCCACCTTGTTCCCTGGCAATTGCAGTGGCACGCTGTTTTGCATGTCGTATCAAGTCCATGCAGTGTCTGCGCACCTGCTGGTAGGTGCGGTTATGGCCACCCACATCGTTCACCCTCCTGCATAGATCCTGCCACAGATCATCCCGCTGCTGGGCATGGCTGAAAAACAAGTCATAGTTGTCATGGAGCTGTGGGATGAGGACATCATCCTCCTGGCAGCTCTATGCTGGGAGGCGTGTACGGGGAATTATCTGTAAGACATAATGATGGTGACAGGTCACAGTTTCAGAGATGTACAGAAATACTGCTGCACATACATTTCTATGACATCTACTACATCTGCACAGTTATCTTTGCAAAGCATCATGACACTGACATGACTGACGTGTTTGTGTCACACACATGTCACACCCATTATGCATTGGATATCATCACCATATATGTGTGTCACCTCATTACAGTGTTCATACTCCATGTAAATGCTGTCTTGCTGTGGGCATGTCTATTTGCCTGCACTTGTGTCCTTACCTATCTGCACATGCCTGGATGTGTCCACGGTAATGCTGTTGACCTGGATGCTGTGTATATGTCACATATCAACACAGACACAGCCGTAATAGACTTGAGCAGTGACAATGCACACATACGCATGGACACCTGTACATGCATGTGTTTTGCCATATACATCTACACAGCACTGTACAACTGTTCAACATCCTGCCACGGATCGCCTGTATTGCACATGTGATAGACATGGGACAATGGCTAGTCAGATGACATTCGCAGGGATGGTTATCAACCATAGCATGTGCAGGCATGGTTTCCAAGCTGTAAAAGACAGCCATTATGCCACCGCAAGGTGCATCAGTGCCACATTACTGATCCAGTCAGTTGATAGTACATCTACCATGCGGCCATCACACCATGTATGACTGGGATGACATGTGCAGCTTTGATGGACAGGGTTACATGGTATGGCGGGAGTATGTCACATATATGGCACAGGGATCTGTCCAGCCTGTGTCGATCCTAGTATTAGGACGGTGGCTGACCATGACATATGTCTTATAGATCAGGATATGGACATGTAGCATGTCCATCATCATGGTGTAGCAAATGTCTTTCTGCAAGGTAGACAGCATGCTGCATAGTGGAGGTGAGGTTTGCGAAGACTGGTATCGCACATCCATGCATAGCCATTACCCCTTAAAGGTGGTATGTGATCCAATATTGGTCACCACAGTGCTGTATATGCCTGTCCAGTGATCTCCGTGCTCATGGATGGCACCCTGACATGACATGGGTACCTCATATGACTACCTAAGGGGCCTGGAGACATCACCATGTCGGGGGGTGCACTGCACAGCACCATCCCTTACACAGTATCCATAATGTTGACCACAGCCTAGGTATTAGTTTATGGGTACAGGCATGTTCACCTAGCGGTGACAATGCTGGTATCATCCATAAGACTGTGCACATATGTCACACACCTCACCCACACAGCCCATTCTGTATGTTGTTCACAACACTGACACAGCTATACTGATAGGTCATGGCCATTCACAGCCTTACATACACAGATGCCTAACATTTGTCTGTGTGGTATGGGCTACAATGAGGGTGGGGTACAACACATTAACCCTGTTCTACTGTAGCTGGCACTGGTGTGATGTGCACATGTCACTCTTGCACCTTTTGTAGTTGTGAGTCTGTCAACAGGCCACTGGTGGAACACTCCTGTGACATACAAAGGTATTTGTAATCAAACATCCATGCTGTCTTGTACATCTGTACTGCTAACATCCACAGTGATAATGGTTCATGGACATGCACACCATACTCAGCAGGGTTATAGTGCGGTGCCACCCAAAATGACTGTCATCACCACTTGTGGGTTGATATTATCCAACACCCTATCTGTATTGTATGGTCATGCTAGGCACTTGTTCAGAACTTGTGAGCATGTCATGAGCTACTGATTACTATAGCACCCATTCCACACCATTTCCCACAGGTACACTGGCTGTCCTACACTTCCCAGCTTGCTTATGGTACAACAGCTGTTGTACACACGCACATATCCTGTGGGACATGGTTGTATATACAGGCATGTCCAACTGTCACGTACCAGTGCTACTGCCTGTCTATATGAGGGATATGTCGTACATGCGGCAATAGAGCAATTGTCTCATGTACACATTCAATGCTCACCTCCCAACATACGACACTACAGCCTGTGGGGGATGCACTTCTGCAGCCGTGCTGGGGGCATAGCTCTCAAGTGTACCTCATTACGAGGAACGTACCTCATTTGGGGTCTTAAAAGGTGCATGTTCCTCAAGGTTCCACATTGAAAGGATCTGTCACACATTCATTGTTGGAAATTGTTTACCTGCTAGCCATGGCTAAATAGATGGGAATCATATTAATTCACTAGAATATCTTTTTATATGTAAAACCAGCCAATTTTAGCCATCATATGCCCTTCCTAGTTGAAGCTGTTAGTAAGCCAGTTGTAAGTGTTCCACGTTTTGCCCATTTGTCACACATTATGAGGGCTAATGTTCCTCATTTTGGGGACAGGAGGTTGACAGCTATGGTTGGGGGTAATGCTGTCACCAACTCTGACTGCACCTGACAGTCATTTGGGGATGTGTAACATTCGCAACACACCCCACCCATCACATAGTCTCACATGATCTACACCACTGGCCACACCTACGAGGACAACTTGTGCAGTACGTCTCCATACTCAGTGTAGGCACCAGAGGTAGCCCCCATCATGGAAGACAACATCACCAACTTATAGCCCACAGACTCATGTGTGCCCATCACATACAGCCAATAGGGAGTTATAACATTCACAACACACCAGTCATAGGTGATTCTGTAGGGAGTCACACTGCAGTTCCACACAGCAGGCTACACAAGGCGATAGTCGCTTACATCTTGCTGTTGGGTAACTGCTTCTGCAACATAACCTATGCACCCATGCCACACCTCACCAGGTACGATGTGACTGTCATTCTCCATGTTAGTGTGACTGCCCTGTGATGCCACATCACAGACTACGTGTGCAGGGACATGCAATAGCTCACCAGTCTTATAGCCCTGCGGGTGTGGGCCAAGCCCGGGGGAGCATTTTGCATTCGTCCGGACACGATACCACTGTACAACGACCGACTGTGTCACTTCAACAGTTGCCTATGCTCCTATTGTCATTCCACAGGCTTTGACTGACCTGGTCAAACACAATGCTGTGGCACAGATGACTTGCACCTGTCAGCCCTGGGAGTACAGCTCACATGTAAGGCTCTTGCTGCTTCTATACTGCCTGTCTTGCACAGTTTCCAATAACTGTCACCGGCAGAATGGCAACTGGCAAGCACGACATGGGATCATGTGACACAATGCTTGCATCTTCCTCTGTGACGCACGCAGGCAAGGCACACCTTATAATGCACCACTCAAACATCTCTGCAGTGACTGGGACCTGCCTCTAGGCCCTGCAGAGCACACCTGCAATGACAGGTTATAGACAGACCATACCTTTCAGGCACATACCTGGACCGGCACACCCACAGCTGAGGGGTTCCCATATCCCACTATGTTGTGCACACATCCTGGCTAGTTACTTAGCACAATGCATCAGAGGTTCTCCACGTGCAACTAACTGTGTCCGGGACCGCTATACACATTGTAACAAGCTACAGGGTCAACATCATACCCCACGGTTAACATACCTTATTTGTTGGTATATTGGACAGTGGGCCTCAGACAGCTACTACTGATGTGTGACTGACACTACCCCACACATAACTGGGATAGCCACTCATGTACCGACACATCCATGAGTCATAACCTCCGCTCTGCTGGATCAACCCATACACACCACCTCCAAGACCTACATTAACCTTGACATGAACACTACCACCATGTGACTGGTGTTACACACCTGGGGTTATCCCCTCATTGGTGGATTCTGAACACATGCTAATCAACCTTGTTAGACACATCCCGGCACCACACCCATCACAGCATACATAGTACATGAGTACTACAACACCTACTACAAACGTCTGCTGACAGCTGTTGTTAACGTCATGACACCCATGCAGGTGGACAATGCACATACAAATGCTGACACATACCCCAGTGCACTTTATTAGCATGTACACAACTGCATGGATCATGCTATTCCACACAGAGCCATGATGGTACACACCAGATAACAGACCCCACTCTGGTGGTCATGTTCCATGGACATATGATGTACAACAACAGGTGTAGGCTGTTGCATAGTGGTGTACATTCCCATGGGTGGGGTGGCTCACTGGTCAGCCATGGTAGGGCCACAGGGTCCCTCATCACATACTCCAAGACTAGCTACGTGAACATGACTGCGACACATTTCGGGGTGTACCACCAGGCATTATGGTGGTATGTCAGTAGTCGATGGCAACACCTACATCTGCTGTCACATACCACAGCCATTCAGGAACATTACAGACCCAGGTGATGTTGGCAACATGCTGGAGGATGGATTCAATGCTAACATTACACCCTCTCACTCACTACAGGGCCACAATCCATACAGGAACATTGTGGTGTCCCTGTGGTCACACCTACACAGTACTGACTGGCATTCTATATGTCCTGGGACACTGGCCCCATGTCACCTTCCAACGTCCCAGGCTGTGATGTCCACCAACCTCTGAATGACATGTTTCCCCACTAGGCCACCATATTCAGTAATAGCCTTGTTTCAGACATTGTAGCCCCTGAATGGCACACAGCAGCATTTATCACACTACACACAGGTGGCACCACAATGCACGAGTGGGACTATAGTCCTACACACCTGCCTGGACTGTTCTGCATGGCTATGGGGCACATCATCAAGGACGTCATTCACAGAGACATTGTTGGGCTCCCGTCCTTTGCTGCCACCCAGGTTGGGCTTGTTAGGGCCAGAGCATGGCCCCTACACATGTTGGACTCCTTTCATACAGTTACCAGGGCAGTTGCTGATGGTACGGGAGTACACACATCCTACATTGTCCTCTCATTGCCTTTCAGCACCATTCTCCATTCTGGTATTGACAACATACACATCCACCTGCACATCGTACCCTATGTCTCAGGATGTTATGCAATGTGGCTCATGGACAGGACACACACAGTGAGGCCAGCATACCATAGTACCTACTACATGTCAGGTACATTTGGCATACCACAGTCCTCAGTCATAAGGCCCCTCATGTTCAGTATATGCTTCCCTGCGGTACAGGCTAGCACAGGGGACTTTCCCTGCCTAGCTTTCAAACCCCTGCATACAAAGCGCCATGATTGCTCCACCAGCTGATACTGACTCCATCCATACGGGTGTCGCTGTGACAGATACATGATATGACTATCATGGCATCAAGCTGCATGACACAAGGTGCATGAACATCACCTTTGCATTACACCATTCACCCACTGACTATCACATGAGTGGTAGTCCCCTACATACATATCACATTGTACATGTTTTCAGTACACACATATGTCACACACATATGTCACACCCACTCCTGTGGTTACCGTATTGCCACTGTGGCATGGATATCCTTCTACGTGGCCACACCTATCTGTACTGGGTGTGTAGCTGGTACATAGGCACCCATTGTACCTCTGAACTCAAGACATCGACACACATTCAAGGGTGCACCACCCCATTTAGGGTGTACCTTACACAACAGCTACAGCTTTACATACCACAACATTAACACGCCATGACGTTTACTGAGCTCCGACAGTTTCAGTATGCGGCTGCACTACGGACACCACATCTGTACACATTTGCATACTACATACTCAGGGGTGACCTCTGCTGATCAGACAGGGCCCATGTCCACAACATTATTAATGGATATACTCCTCATACGTGACGTAAGCAAAAGCCACTGTGAGCAACATGCTCATGGATATGTGCACACATGCCGCAATGAGTGGGATGTGCTTGAGGGTTACATTCCCAAACCAGACACTCACCATGCTTTGGAACATAAGTCCTATGTACATCACGCAGGGACACCCAGTAGCACTGTTCATGTGATACCTCCCTTGGTGGTTGGGAGACACATGTAGGCCTGGGATCACTGCAGTGGCTGTACTGTGCAGAGGTGCAGGTGACACATGGCTCTGCTGTTCACAGGACACTACCCTAGAGAGGTGCCACTAGTGTGAACACTGTAGTTGTGCTTACACATGGACTTGCCAGACTGCATAGTACCCCACTATGCACCTGTGAAACTATTACATGTCCTTTGTGCATGGTTACTTGGTAGCCCTTCCATTTAGATTAGCTATCATGCTATTACAATGTCCCATGCCTACAAGCCATATGTATCCTGTTATTGTACATGCCGATAGACGATACCTGTGGTATGCATGATATGCCTGTTATGCTGTGTAGAATATCTGTCATATCTACCAACAATACTATACATTACACATATTTCACATAGTATCCCATAATGCAAAGCATACTTGCACAGCGGGACCACCTTAGATATGTCATTAACGTTATATGCCCATACACATGCATGCTGTGACAGTATATCAACATATACTATCCCCTGCTATGGCACGTCCTTGCTGGACATACCCTACCATTGACGGCGGGTTGTATGGAGTTGTTCTGTTTGACGCCCTCATGTGGCATCCCTTGTGGTGTCTGTGCTGTGTACCTTGTGTCCCACTGCTGGACGCACAGTTTCTACAAGCGTTAGTATGCTCAGCAAGACATCACTACATAAATACCTTTCCCCACTTTATGCATTGCGGACACGTTTAATTAATGCAAACCAGGCTATACATACAGTAAAACTAATTAATACAGATCATGCTATACATAACCTTACATATCGGGTGTTCTACATACCTTGTTATCGTTACGGCATTTCGTTTCTATCTCTCTCACAGTGTTTCAACTGATGTTCGGTATGAGCATACGGTTTGAATGTCTGGCAAGTCATCCTTATATACGTCGATACCTGTAACATGTGGATTCATCCCGCCAATTGGTGTTCCTGAGTGACTAATTACTTGCATATCAGCTGTGCAGCTACTCCATTCGCCAATTACGCGGCAACAGAGGGGTATAATTGAATTCTTCACTTGGGCATTGCCTATTTGCCCTACCTTTGGGTAGACGGTCTGTATTGTGTTTTTTTATGTGTAATTGCAACTGCTATGCATGGAGACAAGTATACTTTGGATTCATGTCCCCCGTGGATTGTGTGTGACAGGTAGAGTATTTGGTTCAACATGTGGGTGTACCTGTCATCCCAACATCTGATAACGGAGTATTGCAAACAAAACCTGTAACATGGCCGTTTGTTCCATTATACAACGCCTGCAATTTTGCATGACGCCTTTAATTGTGTCTCTCACACGGTATGTTGAGGGTTCTGCAGATGTAATTGACTGACTGGATGTTTGTGCTGCTATTACAGTCTGTATTGCTTTAGTTTCTAGTGTGGGGGATGTCGGTGGGTGTACGTAGCATATTTAGGTTTGTGGGCCTTGCATTTCTACATAATCCCTATATATGTGTGTGGGCTCCGTCCCTAATTAGAGAGCTAACAGTTAGTAGACTTATGTTACGGGATTGTACGTTGGGCCATTGTTAATTGGTTTCTACATCGTCTGCAGGTGAGCTTGCTACTTGTATACCTCCAGAATTGCAGTGATATATCAAGGGATATGTGTAAGTGACAGCTATCCCTTGTATTTCTGTCCCAGATAGTTGCAGTCATTGCGGTTGTGTTGGTAACAGAGCCTGTTTGCCATGGGTTGCCACCTTTTCATATGGGCATTGTTGGACACTTGCGGGACACACAGCGGTGTTTACAGGCCAACACATAGCCATGGTCAGTACACAGGTTAGCACATACTTTTATCCTCAATACATACCTATTGTTGTGGGACTTTGGCTACTTATCATATTGCATGTAACATTTACGTTTCTTACATACAGGCATAACTATTAAATATGACTATTACATTATATATGGGACATATTAATGTCCTACCATCTCGGACATTTGCCCTTTGTACTGTTTTATGTCAGGACACACCTGCCCAGGGTGGGGCTGTCCCTCCTACTGTGGGACAGGTAGTAACCGTATGCCTACGGCTAGCTATACCCACACCTACCGTACTGATCTGCCTCTGACTTGGCACTAACAAACACATGTTGCGGACACACACACACATTACAGTCACACGGAGATGCACACAGCACCCTCAACGCACACTTACACAGACTACGGCACTCACAAACACAGTTGAACACAGTACCTACGTGGACCGCAACACCGGCAGCAGTGACTAAATGTCCCTTCATATCATCATACTATTACTCGCGGCTGTACTGTTCCGGTACTGTGTTCTATCGGTCTTTCAGCCTCGTGGTTACGCATGTCAGTATGTTACACATTCCATAGTTGGCGGTATCCTATTTATTTGTACCTCCAAGGTGTTATGAATGTCGTTGAACTATCTATTATATTTGCAGATATCGCTGAATCCATCTATATCAATATATATCACTCTATTGCCCTTTCTATCTGTATTATATATATGCATATGTGTACATATATATATCTATATATATATATATCTATATATATATATCTATATATATCTATATATATATATATATCTATATATATATATATATATATATATATCTATATATATATATCTATATATATATATATATATATATATATATATATATATATATATACATATATAGATATATATATATATATATATATATATATATATATATATATATATATATATATATATATATATATATATATATATCTGGCGGGGAACGTGACAGGCACACAGCACCACCATATGCTGTAAGGCTCATGTACTGTTCAGGTGTTGGCATTCCGTGTTCCACTAGCTGTTGTGTTTACAATGTTTGAGGGCTGCCTATGTAGGAGTCACACATTGGGCAACCTATACATTACAATTTACAGGTGGTCATGTTTGTGTGCCATCCATTTTACTGTGTGTGCAGGTGGAGTGGTGTCAGTCCGTAAGGGCCTACACTGTCAGAGTATGTGCTATACGTTCCCTCTTTGCCAAGGCGTAGGCATATTGGGCACGCCTCCGTCTGCCTACTGGGGCTGGCACAATGTGTTCATGGTCTGAATCCCTCTGTGCCTGTAATGGCCTTAGCAATTGCGGTGGGCTATGAGGGCCTTCACCATTTTGTCCCTGCTGCAGCTGCTTCCACAAGATCATATTATGTAGCATGGCACATACTATGATGATGTGGGCACACGTGCCTGGAGAGTACTGCAAGGCTCCACCAGATGTATCCAAGCACCGGAACCATGATTTCAGCATCCCGAACACACGCTCTATGATGATTCTGGTTTGTGCGTGTGCCTCATTATGGCGTTCTTGCATGGGTGTGTGTGCATTTCTGATGGGAGTCATCATCCACAGCTCCAGTGCATAGCCAGCATCCCCCACAAGATGGCCATGTGGGATGTCCCCCCTGACAAATACCTGATACAGCTGTGAGGCATGCCAGATATGGGAGTCATGGTAGCTTCCAGGCCTACCAGCACACACATCCATGATAATGCCCTGGGCATTGCACACGACTTGGCAGTTGATGGAGTGGAATCCCTTGCAGTTTATGTAGCACCTACCATGCTCACCGGGTGGTGACTTGATTTGTATGTGCGTGCAGTCTATCGCACCCAGTACCTCCGGGTAGTGTGCCACACGGTGGAAGTGGCGCATATTGCTGGCCAACTCCTCCTGAGTTCGGGGGAAGTATATCTGCTCATTGGCATGTGGTAACATAGCATCCAGGAACTGGTGTAGTACCCTGGATGCTGATGCCTGTGAGATCCCCATTATATCTCCAGTTGGCCTTTGAAAGGTACCTGTGGCCAGTATTCGCAGGCTTACACATACCTTCGTGTCCACTGGGATGGGTTCCCCTCTGTTGTTTCTGGTTCTCAGGCATGGCCGGCACAGCTCCACTATTTGCTGTAAGATGTCCCTGTCCACCCTGTAACGCTCTACTATCTCCAGGTCATGTAGCCCCTGGTATGTTACCCTTGGTCTGAACACTCTCCTTCTCCTCCGAGGCCTGCGGTGGTTGTCGACATCATCCTCCACAAAACCGTCAGTCTCTAACACATGCTGATGAATCACAGCTATGGCAACTCCCAACATGTACATTTTAAAAGTTCCCCATGTGTTTAAACCTATGGTGCAGTGTTTGGGAATACACAAGGTGTGTGTAGGGTGCTTTCACACTTTATATTATTGTGCTGTGAACACCAATGATGTCATAGGGTGTGTATGTATGATTGTAGCTACAGGGTATCTTATGTGTTTTACTGCCGGAAATACTATTGTGGTGCCTTTGGTGTTACATTTGGCTGCCGTGGATTACTTCTTGACCTTCCCTTTACATTTCTGCACGTTGCACCTACCATTTTCTGGCATGCATCCTGCAGCCTACTTTCATTTGTACTTTCCTGGACCTGACGTATCTTGCGTTATGTGTGCTACTGCCGGTCTGCTGTTGGTTTGCTTTGCTCTGTTGTGTCAGGTCTCCTATCTTTGCAATCCAATACCTCCCCCCCTTTCTTTGCATTCCAATGCCTCCCCTATCTTGTTTTGCAGGTTTCTGCAAGCAGACTTGTCAGCTGCCGTCGATTGGCCATCGTGGGTTGATTGGTGTTGATTGCTCATTAGTACTCCAATTACCCTACTTCAGCATTTCCTTCTTTTCTTCCCCTGACCTTCCTGTTTGTGCTATTGTTCACGGCGCGTGCGTCCAATTACTGGGTTTCGGGCACGTTTTCATCCCCGTTCACATGCGCTTTTGGGCACCATGTGTGCTCTCAGCTAAACGATTCTATACCTTCCTCCCCACCCCTGTCCTGCAGCTTTGCTTAGCAACGGACAGGCCAGATTTGCATTGTTCCAATGTGCTTACTGCTATGGTGGCACACCCCTCTGCTGATGTCATGTATCTCCTCTGTGCCACTCCTCGGTGTTATACCGCTGCGCCGTATGGTACAACCTTCATCCGACGGGACATTTGCGATTCAGTATTATCTGCCTCATTTGCATGGCATTGACTACTAATTCATAGTTACCGCGCTGAACACTATCGCAGGCCCTTAGCAACCTTTGCACCTTGGTTGTGGTGTTCCATGCCTACCATTGTGTATTATGCTGTAAACCTGATTTCTATTACTTTGCGATTTTATGACATTTTTATATTATTTCTTCATGTTACAGCTTCCGCACACATGCCCTGAGGTTGTGCTGTGCGTTACTGTGGACATGACATTAAATGTTGTTATTTACGTGTTGTGCATCTTTTCCTATGCCATTGGCTGTGTATTTCACCATTGGCATATGTTAACGTTGTGATACCTGGGTCTGGCCCGCTTCCATAGCTCCGATCTTCTGTTTGGGAAATTGTAAACCGTGTTTTTTGGTTTACATTTCCGTGGGCTTACGCCACGCCTGCACCACTTCATGAATCACTATATGCCTTCATTTGCATGGTGCGACACTGCACATGGGGTGATTAGCATACCTACGCCGGGAGCTGTGCAGTTCTGGCGTACGCCGGTAGTGCACGTGGAATTGGATCGTACCTGAATCGCTCAACGGCCATATTTGGCATTATACCGCCTACGCTATGCCTGCGCCTGGCGCAAGCTTCATGAATCCCGGGGAATGTCTTCTGGTGCTTAACTTGGCTTAAAATTGGTGAGAAATTGCAAAATTACATAGTGAGGAAAAATAAAATAAGATGAACAGAACATGTAGAAATAATGAATTTCCACTGACAACTGCTTGCAAAAAGGATATGCTATTTAAAATTTGCAGATTAAAAACACCCCACTATACACATTTTGTCATATTAAATGAAAGATGTTTTTAAACTGAATATTAATGTCACAATGCCTTGCTTTAAAAGCTTCAATTGTTTTAAAGCTTGATTGTAAACACCAAATTGAATAATAAATTGGAAGTTAGCTTCTTACAATAATTGATTCAAATGTATGGAACACCTCAAGTACATCTGTCTGCCTCCCTTTGGAACAGACAACTAAAGAAATTCTGCCCCAGGACTCTGTGCAAACAGGCCTGGAATACAGACTGTCTTATTCCCATGGAAGGCATTTTTTCCTGTATGATTTTGCACACTTTCCACTGATATCCATGGTTCTTCTAAAGATACAGAAGGACTTTCAAAATTGTGTTAGAGACTCTGTTTTGGCTAAGGCAACAGTCATTTCTCCCTACTTTTCATTTTGGCCAATTTCAGTTACCACAAGCTTTCGCACAGGCTATATTATGCTAGAAGGGGATGGGGTGGAGTTGGCTTAAGGGTTAAGGTCTTTACCTCATAGGTACAAGGTTCAGGATTTGATTCTGATTTCTGGCTATTGGCTGGGCATGTTCCTATAGGCAAGGGGAGTTTGATACACCCCAGTCTTGAAACTCTTCAACTAACAGCTTGGATGACAGAATTTTGATATCTTTTAGGCACTTTTTTCCTGAAGACATGCAACAGGTCCTAAAAGAGGTGAGGAAGCCTGTTACTAGATAATCATATATGTTAAGCAGAAAAAAAAAATATAGTTGGTATAGGTCAAAGAACATTGATCCTCTTCAGGCTTGGTTGCCTTTGTTTCTTGATTATTTGTGTGAGTTATTGCCCAGTGGCCTTTCATATTCCCCTATCAAGGTACATTTATCAGCCATTTCTGCCATTGGATCACCCACTGCTCTAATAATGTCAGGTTAAATAGTTTTTGAAGGAGGTATTACATACTCATCCATTTAGACAGCAGGTGGCTCCTCTTTGAAATCTGAGCTTTGTAATTAAGAAGCTTACTCTCACTCCATTTTTGTAAACTCATGAAGCTGAATTGAGGTTTTTAACTCATGAAGCTGTTTTACTCCTTGTTTTGACATCTGCTTGTCTGATTTACAAGCTCTTATGGTGAGTCAACCATACCATGTTTTCTAGAGGGATGAGGTTTGAATGAGAACAAATTCTACATTTATGCATAAAGTGGTCTAAGAGGTTACTTTAAGCTAGATTATATTTTCCCAGTTTTCTTTACTGTACCTGGAAACAAGGGAGAAAGAATGTTGCACTATCCAGATCTCCGCAGGCAGCTCAGATACTACTTAGAAAAAACTCTGGCCATTAGGATAGCCGATCTGCTGTTTGTCTGCTATGAAGGTATGAGGAAAGGACAAGCAGTTTCAAACCAGACTGTTTTCAGGTGGTTGTTTCATGTTATTACCTTTTGCTATATTCACAATAATAAGCCACTTCCAGTCAGGGATACAACCCATTACATGTGAGCTTTGGCTTCTTCTGTGGTTCCGTGCACACATTTACAAAGCACTGCAAACATGATATATTCTCCAGAGGCTCTTACAGCCTTAATTTATTGTCCTCCTCTGATTTTTTACTGTTTCTCCCCTAAGCTGTGGTAATCTAAACAAAGATGAGGCTACTAAAACAATGATCTATGTTTGGATATAGCACAATTATGTATGTAAACTTTGCCATTACGATAGATGTTCTAATAGATGCTGATGTATTATACGAAAGTATAAAACATTGCAAGTACATAATAATATCTAAATACAAAATGTTGACTATGAAATTTTCCCATTGTACACTGTTGTGTGATCCTAGAGTTGGCTTTGTATTTTGACATACAATTCATTTTCCAGGGGCTTCTGGAGTTTTAGTTTTTTGGACTCCTTCAGTTTTTACTGTTTCTTCCCTCAGCTATGATAATTTACCCATATAGCTTAGACTACTGAAACAATTCTCTGCATTTGAACAGAGTGCAGTAGTGTAAGTAAAACATACCATAATGTAGATGTTTTAATAGATGTTGATATTTTGTATGAAAGCAGAAAATGTTTCAGGTACATAATATTGAAATACAAAATGTTGAATACTGAATTTGCTTATTCCCCACTAATGTGTAATTATATATATATATATATATATATATATATATATATATATATATATATATAGTAGCAGAAATAGGGACTTTTTGAATAACCTTAATTTGACAGGCAGAAAAAGAAAGAGAGAGAAAGTGAGACAGAGAAGGAGAGAAAAAACATACTTTTTGAGGAATGCTATGTACCAAAAATATATTCGAGGCATGGAAAACCCACAGAGCTCAAAGATGACACAGGTTCCAAGTGCAATGTTATGTCAGCAGAAACACTTGCTAGAGTGTTTCATGGTAAAATGTTTGATTTGGCAAGGTGTGCAAACCTTATTGCTTATGGAGGTGAAGAAATTCAGACTGAAGGCTCAGTAGTGCTTTCATGTTACTCTGCTGGAAGAAGATATGACTTGTCATTTTATGTGGTCAAGAGGCATGTCCAGTCATTATTAGGGCTCAGTAATAGTTTGAAAATAGGACTGCTTTCATTTAATAAGGAAGTCCACCAAGTTAGCTTAAAAGACCTCTACTCTAATTTTGCCTAGTACATTTTTTCCATCTACGCTGATCCTTTCGAAGACAAATTATACAAACTTCCAGTTGTGTACTCCATGAAGTTAGACCCAGAGGTCAGTCCAGTTATCAGGCCAGCTCATAAAGTTCCAATAGCAATGCAGGACAGAGTCAAAGCTGAGTTAGATAAAATGGTGTGACAAGGTGTGATTTGTCCAATTGCAGCTCCAACTGAGTGGAGATCTTCCATGGTGGTAGCTCATAAGAAAAGCTCAGAAGACATCAGAGTATATATTGATCCATGAGATTTGAACAAAGCACTAAAAAGACCTCATCATCCAATGCGCATAATTGAAGAAGTCACAGCCTTGATGCCAAATGTCACTTTTTTCTCTTTGATGCAAAGAGTTTATTTTGGCAAATTCAGCTTGACAAAAAGTCCTTATTGCTCGATACTTTCAGTACTCTGTTTGGCAGGTACAGATTTCTGAGAATGCCATTTGGGATAAATTCTGCAAGTGAAGTCTTTCAACATGCAATAGAGCAATTTTTTTCTGGGTATCTTTGTGCTATTATAGTAGAAGACATACTAGTAGGAGGTTGGGATGAAACGGAGCATGACAGATACCTCAGAAAAATTCTGGAAAGGGCACATCATGTGAATCTTAATCTCAATCCACAGAAATGCAAATTCAGGCTATAAGAGCTTACTATGTTGGTCATTTATTACCATTTCAGGCCTACAACCAGACCCTTCTAAGCAAACACCATTCTTGAGATGCCAGCTCCAGGCAATGTTCAAGGCCTGTAACATTTTCTTGGCATGGTCATCTATCTAGGCAAGTTCATTCCAGACATGAGCTAACTTTCAGTACCGGTTAGAGAGCTAACATGTAAAGATGTAGCATGGTCTTGATTAGAGTAACACCAAAGAGCATTTGATGTCCTGAAACAGAGAATTGCTAGTCCACCAACACTCATATACTATGATGTTCACAAACCAGTTACACTTTCCTGTGATACTTCGAAATTTGGTCTTGGTGCAATCATTTTACAAGAGGATCAACTTGTTGCCTGTGCATCAAGAACGCTTACCCAAACTGAGATGCAGAATGCCCATACTGAAAAAGAGCTTTTGGCAATTGTGTTTGCATGTTTGAAGTTCCATGATTATGTTTATGGTAGACCAATCCAGATCAAAACACGCCACCAACCTCTAGTCACTATCTTGAGAAAGCCTATGCATTCAGCTCCAGCCAGACTGAAATGCATGATGCTGACATTGCAGAAGTATAATTTGAATCTTGTCTACAAAAAAAGCAAACTTCTTAATCTTGCTGATACATTATCCAGATCGTCCAGGAACACCACAGAACAGCATGAAAATGAGAACCTTGATTTTGATGTCCTGGAAGAGAGACATTTTTCTTCTACATGTCATGATGAGCTGAGAGATCACATAGTCACTGATCCAGTTTTACAGAGGTTGAACCACTTTATTTAATCAAGGATGGCCATCAAAGCAATCTAGTTTACCTCAATAAGTGCAACCTTATTTTCCATACAGAGATGACATTTTGTCTGACAATGGTATCATTATGAAAGGTCCAAAAGTAATTGTTCCAAACTCCATGCAACAAGTGTACATTACTATGTGCATTGTGGTCACCCAGGAACCAACTCTTCCAAAAGAAGGGTGAGAGAGCTAGTATTTTGACCTTCTATGTCACAAGACATTGAGAGAGCACTTTCATCTTGTTTCATGTGTAATAATACTAAGCCACTTCAACAGAAGGAACCACTTCAGCTAAACCATATTCCGTAACTACCTTGGTTGACAGTAGCCACCGACATCTTAGAGTGGAATGGTCAACATTATTTGTAGTTAGTAGACTCTTACTCCAATTAAGATTTACCTACTTCCTAACCTAGTATCCAATACTGTCATTACTATGATGAGGCATCATTTTGCAGTACAGGGTAATCCACACAAAGTTATTTTTGACAATGGCAAGCAATTTACAAGCCAACAGTTCAAAATATTTGCTGAAGAATGGGACTTTACTCATGTCACAAGTAGCCCAGAGTACCCACAGTGAAATGGTTTGGAAGAATGTGCCATTCAAAGTGCAAAACCTTTACTAGAGAAATCAAAATGAGATAATAGTGATGTTTTCCTGAGTCTCTTGAATCTCAGAAATGTTCCTCATGATAAACATCTTGGTGCACCAACCCAGAGACTTCTGTCAAGACAAACCAGAGCCACATTACCAATCAGTTGTCAATTGTAGGTTCCACGTATCAAGAACAATAGGTCAGTGAAAGCCAAACTGTTGAAGAAGCATTTAACCCAGAAGTCCTACTACAATAAGACCAGCAAGCTACTCAATCCATTACGAGAAGGAGAAATGGTAAGGACACAAACATCCAGAGGTTATGATTGGATTGGTGTTGTGAAGATTATTTGCCCAGATTCGAGCTCATACATTGTGGAATCACAAGGAGCAGACGTTAGGCTGAATCGGAAACATTTGAGACTGGTGTCCGAGCCTATACCACAGCACATAGTGTGTGAGAAAGATTCTTTTTCTCAGAGTGAGTTGTCCGGTGTTCCAATTCCAGAGGACATTCCTGTTCCTGTAAAAAATCCAGAAATTCCTCATGTGAGTTGTTTACCAAAGGCTGTACTGTTGCTACATTTGGTCCATAATGTTATGTTACAAGATATGGTTATATCTCTAAACCATGTAACAGATACAAGGCAACTTGAACATGAACATTGTGCTTTGCTTCTAATGTCTATAGTAATGCATGTCTAACTGTAATATTGTTTTTATAAAAGGCAATCTTTTTAAGATAGAGGATGCAGATCAATGTGTTTATATGTACCTTTAAGAAGCTATCCAAGAGCTTGCACAAGTGAATAAATTCTGAGCACGTGTGAGCCTGACTTCCATTTTGTAGTTAGCTGTTGAGATGTAAGCATGCATGTATGTAAGGTCTGTTTGTTAACTAGTTCATTTATATTTAATGATGCTGCTATCCTGATGTGTTAATCAATAAATACCCTGCCTGTTTCTCATCTATAATAAAGAAGGACGAGAGATACACTTTACTTAGGAAAAGCAAAAATGCTATGATTTTAGAACATTGTGTTTAAGATGGAAGTGTAAGTCAGTTTTCTAGGGATTTCTTTAAACTATCAGTTGCTAATGAAGCATTTCATTGTTGTGTTATCATTGTGTGTGATCGTGTTTGTGTTGGGCCATTATTTAGTTGCACACTGAGGCCATCAGTATTACTGCTTTGTCCCAGTTGAGCAGACAGCTTATTGCTGTAGTAGTTGCTGTACCAGCAGTGTTGTTTTCACATAGTGTGTGTGTGTGTGTGTGTGTGTGTGTGTGTGTGTGTGTGTGTGTGTGTGTGTGTGTGTGTCTGAGAGTCTGAGTGTATGTCCATCTGTGTGACTATACTAAACCACTGCTCAGAAGTATTTATACCTTCATTTGGCTTAGTTCTTCATTGACACCTTACACTTAGCCAAGCTGCAAACACTATAACTTAAGCACTTTAACCAAATTAAATCCAAGATCTACACGGACAACATGGAATGTAAACCTGCTTCTAAACTTTCTGTTGCCAGCATTATAGCTCTTGGTACTTTCTGGCAGTGCAGGAACCCCCATATGTTCACACACAAAGAACTTCTACTTGGCACACATAATTTAATTTGTAAGAGGTGCAAATTTATTTATTTAACATTTGTTTACCGGGAAAGTCTGACTTGGAATAAGCCAGTTTTCAGTGGAGTCCTGGGGAAAAACACTCCAGTTGCATGTCTTTGTAACATTGGCTGACACCGCAGAACCCAGAGGAAACCCACATAAATGCAGGGAGGACATGCAGACTCCGCACAGAATGCACCCCAGCCAAGAATTGAACAAGAGAACTTGTTATTGTGAGGTGACAATGCAAACCACTGCACCACTGAGCTAAAATAGGTATGCAATCTGGAGGCATCCTTTCCACGTAATAAGATGGCCTACGAGCATCACCCACTATTATTCACATCACTCACATTTCATCATAACCATACTAAATTGACTTATGCTGAGGTTGTAACAAAGTCAGTACCAAAGCCTCCTAGGAATAAGAAGACAAGGCCCAGGATTTAGCAAGCTCTGCATGGCATGCAGAAATAGTGCAGGAGCTGCTGGAGGCAATATGGTTGCTGAGAGATCCAGGAACAAGCTCCTGGGACGTGCATGAGCACTCCTGCACTATTTCTGCATGGACACAGGTCCTGCATGCTAATTACCCTATTTGCAGGTGAAAACCATACAAATGAGGTGAATTAGTGATCCAGGAAGCTGGCAGCCGTCCATGCAGGCTTAGTATAACCTGCAGAAATGTACTCGGTTAGTAACCGAGTACATTTCTGCAAACTACAAAATGGAGCCGTGACAGCTCCAAATAAAGGGTTATATAATGTGGAAGGCATGCCAATGGCCAAATATATGGCTGTTGGCATGGAAAACAGTCTCAAAATAACAAAAAATAACTTTTTTATTTTTGGATGATTTCAGCAGTTTAAGCATAGGGCAGCAGCGGGCAAATGGGATCAGCCGGAAAATAAAAGTAAAACCTTGAAAAAAGCTTTTTCTGCAAAATAACAATTTTGCCATTATAGTCAGTGGCAGGTAGAAGACAACAAGGCCAGTGAATAGTGGTTGCTAAGGGGAAAGGCTCAGTGTCAGACTTGTAACTAGGCATTAGCAGGCAATTCTATACAAATGAGGGGAAATGATACTGAATCACAGATTTCTCCTCATAGCTAGCCTGCACCCAACCGTGTAGGTGCAGGAAAACCATGGTGCAAGCCTAAGAGTTTGTTGACATTATAGAGGGGTGTGTCAGGCATACTGTAAGCTACGTGGAGCTCTGTGGCTTGGGTTTGCCCTTAGCTTAGCAGAGCTAAGGAGAAGGCTGTGTCTGAAGCTGCCAAGCACACTTTACATTGCCGAAACGTGTGTGTGCACTTTGCATCGGGGTTTAAACAAAAAAATAAATGAATAAATAAAACCAGGAACTAGCAACTCCCTTCACATCTGAGCACTGGATTTGTGCAGCGCACCTCAGGGCTTAAACAGGAAGGCAATGGGAAGGGAAAATAGCAGTAGGAAGGTAATCAAGGAGAACTACCATAGCTGGCAGGTGAAATGTATCAGAATCAGCCAATTACACAGGCAGTAGCCCAGCCCAGCCCAGAACTCTACTATAAACTATGCAAACACCTTTCCCTCTGTTTTTTCCCACAAACTCTACACTACTGGTGCACACAAACAGGGAAATTTTACCTAACAAAAGCAACAAAATGATAGGAGCTGCTTTCACTCTCATAAATCAACATGTGGAAGAGGCTGAGGGTAGTGATGATGAGAATGCTGACGACCAACCCACAGTGAGGAGAAGGAGAAGAGTGTAGAGACCCAGGGTAATCTACCAGAGGCTACATGAGCTGGAGATATTGGAGCACTATAGGGTGGACAGGGACCTCCTACAGCAAATTATTGAGCTGTGCCTGCCACGCCTCACACACAGACCCATCAGAGGGGAACCCATCCCAGTGGATACCAAGGTATATGTAGGCATAAGAATACTAGCCACAGGTACCTTCCAAAGGCCAACTGGGGATATCATTGGGATCTCACAGGCATCAGCATCCAGGGTACTCCACCAGTTCCTAGATGCCATGTCAGCAGATGCCGGTGAGCACACATATTTTCTCAACACCCGAGAGGCATTGACCAGCAATATGCATCTCTTCCACCAAATGGCAGAATACACTGAGGTAGTGGGTGCTATAGACTGCACACACATAAACATCAAAGCACCACCCAGCGAGCGGCGTAGAGTCTACATAAACTGCAAGGGCTTCCCCTCCATCAACTGCCAGGTCATGTGCGATGCCCAGGGCATTATAATGAATGTGTGTGCTGGCAGCCCTGGAAAATATCACGACTCCCACATCTGGCACATAACACAGCTGTACCAGAGATTTGCCAATGGGGACATCCCATATGGCCACCTAGTGGGGGATACTGGTTATGCACTGGAGCAGTGGCCCATCAGAAATGCACACACACCCAAACAAGAACTCCATAATGAGGCACATGCACAGACCAGAATCATAATAGAGCATGTGTTTGGGATGCTCAGGTCATGGTTCCAGTGCCTGGACATATCCGGTGGAGCCTTGCAGTACTCACCAGCTATATGTACCCAGATTGTCATTGTATGTGCCATGCTACACAATATGATCCTGCGGAAACAGCTGCAGCAGGAACAGCATGGGGAAGGGCCACACAGCCCCCCACCATTGCCAAGACCTGCACAGACACAGAGTGACTCAGAGGTGGAACAGCCTGAGCCTGCCCCAGTAGGCACAAGGAGGTGTGCCCATTATGCCCCGGCCTTGGCAAAGAGGCAACGCATAGCACATACACTGACACGGTAGGAAGCCAGGGAATGACACCTCACTCCGGCTCCCACATACAGTAAAAGGGATGCCAAACATGACACTACCTGTGCTTAACCATGTATAGGGAGTGTACTATGTGCATCCGCCATAGTCAGCCCTCCAGCAACCTACTCAATACTGGCACAGCCACAAGGTAAGTCACCTTCACTATCAATTGCTGAATGGAGTAGTATGTTCTGCGACCTGTATCTATGGTATAGATGTGAGCATGTTAGGAAATTGGGTGGCTGAATGGGATGCCAGCAGATAGTAGACACCTATATTGGCTGCATGAAATCCTTTACAAATACTGGTGTCAACAAAGTAGGCAGTACTAGACAAGGTGATAAAACCCAATGCAGGACATGTGGTGTGCCAAATGTGTGTCCATAGGGCATATGCATGCATGTTAGTGAGGCTCACATAGACAATAACAGTCTCAGCCACAGAACAGGCATCGACAGACACAATGAAAGGCTGTGCTAAGGCCTCTGACTGATAGCTATGGAGAACAGCTCCCCTCCAGACCTACACAGTCAGACTACAACAGGTCAGGCAGTGGGATGTTAGTTCTGAAGGGTAAGAAGTCTGAAACTGAAATGTAGGTCAATAAAACCTAAGAACTGTAGTGCACTGATATGCCTCTAGTCTGCATGATAGGTCTGAATACAGAATGTAATGGAGTACCTGAAATACCAGTACAGTCATAGCAAATGAGTACAGTTGTCAGGTGTGCTCCCCCCCACAATCCTATATAGAAATGTAGTAACATGTATGTGTAGGTATAATAACAGTGGGCACAGATTAACTCAGCTGGCCAAAGTAGCAAGATAGATTATAGCACATGTACAATATGCAGGACTGTGTGTGTTATGTTGGTGTGTGTTGTATATTGTGTGAAAGTGGTCAGCATGTAGGCTTGGTGGGTTGTGTCCTGGTGGCCAGTGGCCAGTACTGTTGAAGACAGGGCCAAGTTGTCACAACTGCAGTGCTAAACACAATGCATCCCAGCAAGACACATTCCAGCTGTAATCCATACTAATTGTTCAGACATAATATCTGTCACCATCTGAAAGATGGACATGGCATGAACGTGGGCCCATATATACAAACAGTACACAGATGGAAGTACCCTAGACCGAGAGTGTATAAAATGTTTCTGTCAAATGGAGACACCTTTGGAATTGTACATACAGGTTAGCAGCACATTAGTTGGCTCTGTAGTATGGAATACTGATGTTGTCTGGCCAAACACTGGCAGACCACAAAAGGCGTATGAAGTACTGAGAAACTGCTGATGTCCCCGCACAAGCCAGCATAAGTGGAATGCCTCACGTATATCTGTGAGTCAGCTGCAAGTAGCTTCCATAGCACACATGCACCCAGCTCACCCCACCATCAGCCAAGGATACCTCACAGGTCTTATCACTGCTGTTGGGAATGAGTACAATATGACCCCCACCTCTGTATGGGAATAGCCACAGAATGCAGCATGATGAAGAGGTGTCCCATGCAGGTGTGTCCCTAGCTGTTAGCAGAACTCTGCCAGCATCCACACCAATGGATCAATAAGGACAGAAACTATTGACATTAACACCTTGCACACCTGCCCTGTCACCCAAGGGGAATATAGTGACTTACAGCCTGGGACTGTAGGAGTAACACAATGCACCCACCTGCTACAGCTGGCCTGCATCGCTAGCAAATGCCCTACAGTCCTCTGTTAAAGGCCAGTGTCTTACCCATACTGCCAATGTATGTTATCTCATGGACTCATAGGTTTATAGGTTCATAAGTAGGTACTAGGCTATTGGATCTGGGGCCTATACAAGCCCAGCCAAAAAGGTACCCTGGCTTTTGCCACCCAAGAAAATTATTTTCCTGTGCCACTGTCAAGCAGAGCCACAGAGGTGATCCCCTGGATGAATTTCCTATTTCCCATCCAATCATCAAGATTTTTCTTGAAGAGTGCTAATGAGGAGCTTTGTTTGATATAGATAGGTAGTTTATTCCAGAGTATGGGGAGTCTCTGGGACAGGAATCTATCCCTCTGGCTTGTTATGTTTATTGTGGTGACAAGGTTTAGGTCCCGAGAGCGTGTAGCTTGGAGAGATTGGGATTTCTTTAAGTGGAGCATGTCCAATAGCCCAGTGTTTGACATAGCTTTGTATGTTAGGCAGAGATCACCTGTGAGTAGGCAATATGCGACAGAGTAAAGCTGGAGGTTTTTGAGATGGTCTACATAGGTCATCTGTTTTAGGCCAGTAATCCTCTTTGTGAGGTATTTCTGCGGCCTTTCCAGTTGTTGTAGATGTCTTGTGAGGTTCATACCAAAAGAGGCGTTGTACTCTATAATGGGTCCAATGAGTGATGAGTAGAGGGGAACAATGACCTCTTTTTTTCTGGATGAGAAACCTTTTGTGATGAGGTGTGCCACGTTGAAGGATTTCCTGACTACTGTGGCAATGTGATTATCAAAGGAGAGACTACTGTCCACCTGTGTCCCAAGGTCTCTTATCACACATTCGGTGTTAAGTATACTACCGCCTATATTGTAGTTCATGGGTACAGAGTTTTTAACCAAAGGGGATGACAATGCACTTTTTGGCATTGAGCTTGAGGCCATGGCTTTGACACCAGGCATCTGTCTCATTGAGGCCCTTTTGTAGGATGTCCACATCGTTAGGAGTTTCAGTTATGGCTCCAAGTTTGCAGTCATCTGCGAACTTTGTTAGCCAAAGACCTTCTGTGTTAGCCTGTACTTTAGAGAAGTAGATACCAAACAGGAGAGGACCCAGGACTGAACCCTGTGGTACTCCACTTGTCACTGGTCTGAAGTCAGATTTGGAGTCTGCTACTTTCACAGTGTGGGTTCTGTCAGTGAGCCAGTTGGCAATCCATCTTGTGACATATGGATTTATACCTAGTTTAGTGAGTTTATCTATAATTCCAGAGTGGGGGATGGTGTTGAAAGCCTTGGCAAGATCTAGATAGGCTGTGTGAACCACCTTACCCTTGTCTACATCTTTGGTGACTGCTTCAAAGAAGTCTATCAGGTTTAGGAGGCATGATCTGCCTTTTACAAACCCGAACTGGGTGGGGTCCAGAGTTTGGAGATTACCAATGTCTTTGTTTATGAGTTCCATGATGATATGTTCTATGGCCTTGCAGACCAGGCTCATCAGGCTAATGGGGTGGTAGTTCTCAGTGTCCATGGTGGCTCCCCCCTTGTGGAGTGGGATAACCATCTCTGTGCGCCATTCAGCAGGCACAAAGCCTGAGGTTAGGCTATGATTGAACATGGTACTTAGGTGGGGTGCCAGTTCATTCTGTAGTTCATGTAGAACGCAGCCTGGGATGTTGTCTGGTCTCATGGATGCTGTGTTCTTGGCTTTGGAGAGTGTGTTTTTTACCTGTGTAGCCGTGATTACAGCAACTTTGCATTCTTCCAATATAGAGATGAGCTCTTTAGGGGGTGAGAGGGGGGTAAAGTTAGCACTGAACCTATCTGCCAGGATGTTGGCAATATCAGTTGGGTCTGTATATTTAGTGCCATTGTGCTGTAACTCAGAGCAGATCTGAGTGTTGCCATTGAGATTCTTGACATAGCTATATAATGCTTTGTATTTCTGCGGCAAGTTTGTTTTTATAACTAACTTTGGAGGGTTTTATCAGGGATCGCAGCTTCTTACTGAGGCTGACCAGGGAGCTCCTCCACTCATGGGATTTTACTCTCTTTTGCAACAGTTTCTTCCTTCTGTTGTACAGTTTGTTTATGGCAGGGGACCACCAGATTGGCTTCCTTTTTTTGGAGGATAGCGTCTTGGTTCTGTTTGGGATGGCACGATCCATGCACTCATGTAAGTGCTTATAAAGTGCAATTGTGTAAGATTCAGTAGTCGTAACTGTATTGTCCATCTGCATGGGTGTCATGAAGTTCACCACTTCTGTCTTAAGAAGCATGAAGTTGGCTTTGGAGAAATATTTTACCATGATTTCCTTAATGGGGGGTGGGGGCAGGATGTGGATATCTAGGGTAATTAGCTTATGGTCGGATCGGACCAATGAGGTCACTCATGTTGGTAATGACTAGATCTAGGATATTGTTGCCCCTGGTGGGGGTGTGGATAAGTTGATCCAGGGCATTGGAGTTTATGAATTCCAGAAAGCACTGAGCGAAGGTGTTGGTACATAAGTAGTTTTCCCAGTTAATGGTGGGGTAGTTGAAATTGACCATGATTAGGGTGTTTGGTTGAACCCTAATATTTTCCAGTATATCAAGAAAAGAGGAGTGGGAATCCTGGGGCATGGTAGGTGATCTGTAGCAAGCTACAATTTGGATTGCAGTTTTGCCCAGAGATAGTTGCACTTGGATAACCTCAGCTGCATTATGCTGAGCAACTAGCGTGGAGGTGTGGATATCCTTAATGAATATGGACACACTTCCACCTTTGGTGTTCTGGTCCAGGTTACATGGCCGAAAAGTGTGGTATAAGTTATAGCCTGGTAGTGCAGGGGTGCTCTCTGAAGCCTTGAACCAGGTCTCAGTCACTGCACAGATATCGATGTTCTCCATTTAAAGGAGTGCCTCGAGTGAGTGCATTTTGAGATTTAGACTTCTAGCATTGAGTAGAATCACCCTCAGTTTTTGCTTGCCCTTTCCTGTTACAGTGGTGAATTTGTCATTTGAACCTTGCCTAAAAAAGGCGCTTTAGGGGCGGCAAGAACCTTAGCCAGTATCCGGAATCCCATGGGTGACAGGTGCAGGCCATCTCTGGCAAAGCATCTTGGTCTCTCGGCCATGTCATCCCAGGCAGACAGATACTGGATCCCTTTAGAATGGCACTAGAAGCTTAGCCAATTGTTGAAGTCAATCATTTTGTCCTTGTACTGCGGCATCATTTTGGGTGATGGCAGAATGCTACTCAGGGCTAGGGTCATACCTGCCTGGGCTACAAGATCGGAGAGCTCGTCCATGTCTCTTTTTATGTAGTTCAGGGAGGTACATTTCAGGTCGTTCACACCAACATGGACAATGACAGAGTCATATTTATACTTGTTGTGGAGTGACCTGAGTGCGTGGGTTATGTGGCGGATCCTGGCACCTGACAGGCAGCTGACAGTAACCTTCTCCTTGATTAGCCTGGTGTTTGGGACATCAGTGTGCCTGACTATAGGGTCACCTATGACTAGAGTGCTGGATACATTGTTTTGCCTTATTGGCTGTGGTTGAGTGGCACACTGAGTCTGCGGGCTATGTGTCATTTGGGTTGTGTTGTGGGGTTGGAAGTTGCTTGCATTTCTTCTTTGGAGGTCTCTGTTGCTTAAGCAGATTATTATTGAGAGCCTCCACGAATGTTTTTGTGTTTCTATATGTGGATTTTGGTTCTGTAGATTTAGTGAGACTATGTGATGAGTGTGGTGTGGTGCAAGTGTTTACTTTCTCCTCTTGACTGTCAAGTTCAGTCTTGAGTGGAGAGAGCTTTACCTCCAGTTTGGCTAGATAGGTGCATCTCTCACAGGTTGTAGTGTTGGGTGGTAGGAGGAGAGGGTTGTCTGTGTACATGAGGCAATTTCTGCATTGCCCCAAGATGCCCAGATTCATCAGATAGACAGGAGAGAACACTGGGAGCTGACCCTTGGACATGCCTGAATAAAAAACTATTTTCCTCTAGATAAGTGAGGAAAGTGAGTACAAGAGCTGTTTTTCTCTAAGCAAGTGAGGAAAGTAAGTACCAAAACTGTTTTCCACTAGGTAATAAGGAAGGTTGAGTGCTGTAGTAATTAGTAGGTTATTTAATGCTTACAAGTTCTGAACAAGTGCTGATCACGAATAAGTGCTAAAACTAAGAATCTGTATCTGGACTAAAGTAGTTACAGGAAAGGGGGGAAACAAGTGCGAATGGAGGCTTTTAAATCAGAAAGTTGAGAGATGGAAAAACTGCCCAAACGGCCAATAACTACAATTTCTGGGCCAGAACCACTCCTTATGTGGTAGATAGGTTACCTAGTGCTTACCACTCCCACTGATAAACTAGAAGGCTTCCCTCCAACACAGAAAGCTTGGGGGGGGGGCTCAGAAGCTTACATACAGTCCAGGATACAGCAAATCTGAATCTGGACTACACTAGTTACATGAAAGGTAATCTTTTTTTTTAATATATATATATATATATATATATATATATATACATACATAAAAGTAGCTAAAACAGCAGTAAAAACAATTCAAATGCAGTGCAAGCTAGCACACATGAGTATGTAGCAATGTTAGACCAAACAGTTTAAAAAATGCAATTAAATTAAAAATGACTAAAAACAAGTGCAGAAGGAGTCTATTAGGTAGAATGAGGTAAAGAGATGGGCCTGGGGGGAGTGTCCCAGATGAAATCTATCGTGGGGGCGGGCAACTGCAAAAGCCTCCAAATTTAAACAACAGTACAGGAATAGGGAGGGTGGGTATGGGAAAACCAACACCTTCAGCAGAGATCTGAAAAACTATACAGTGAAGCAATAATAACAGTGCACAGCTCTGAAGTCAGCCAGCAATGATATAAAATTAGTCAAACAACAATTACCAGTACACAACTCTGAAGTGCCAGAAAAAAGTGCCAGAAAAATATACTCAGCTCTGTATATCTCCAGATAGTTTGAAGAGCACTCTGTCAGGACACAGGAAAGCTCCAGCAATGATGTGCATAAATAACAACATAACATACACCACAGAACCCAAATGCAAGGCCATGTTGACAAATCCCAGTAGTATGTCCACCATGTCCTAGGTCATGAACTGTGGACCAACCCCTAATTACTGCTGGGATGAAGTGATAACTATAGGGATACTTATCAGATAATGTTTGCATAATGTTCAGAAGAGGATAGAATAACAGAAGGGGGAGGGGTAGAAGCATGGATGCCATGGAGTGTGCGAAGTCTGAAACTCAGCTGTGGGCACATACTATCTCTGCCTCCAAACACAGGAATGTGTTGCTACAGACTTGCTCATAAACCACAATGTGAAGGGTTAATGACCAGAAATATGAATCTGCCTCTGGGTAACCTGTGTGAATCTGTACAGCTGTGAGATATGGCCACAGCAGGATATGGCTATACTGTCACGTCAGTGGATGTACAAGCACGGGATCCTCTGCCACTACAGTACCAAGGTGCTGAACCATTTACACAGACCCATCAGCAAGTGTCTGCAGCTCCCCCTCCAGAATGGCATGATTGTGCAAGAATATATAGGCTGCAGACCAAAATACTGGACACAGCTTCATTCATCCTGTGTTCCCCAGTAAATTACTGCAAGCAAATATGTATACCTGTCAGTAGTTGATGACGTAAAACATCACAGTGTAAAACAGTACATATGTCTGAATATCTCTGCTAACACCAAAGCCATGTATCAGAAGCAGCACAGACACAATTACTTACAGTAACCCACTATCCTTTGCCCATTGTGACCCCATATTGTCAACCGATCTATAGATATCCTGCAGAAACAGGTTGCTAGCTGTAGGTGTAGAACACAAAAACCTGCACTGGAGTACAACCTACCTGGAATAGATTTGCACATTCAATACAGAATGTCATACTGGGCATACTCCCACACTTAGAGAAATGAAGCCCATGTCTGGCAACAACAGTGGACTATACATATCTGATAGTTGCAGATGGTTTGTGCACACACTCCACATTGCACACCAGTCATGCTTTGCACACACATCGGATAGGAATACACACATATATCCAAGGACAACACACTATAATAGGCCAAACTTACACATACATAGATGTGTGGTAGAGAGTGACAAACAGTGACAAAGAGCTTCTCATCATGGGGCCTGTCCCACCCAGCACACATCCAAATGGCTAAAACCACATGATGTGCAAATGTCAATCACTGTAGACATTTAATTATGGTATCCCTCAGCACTATAGTGTCTGTGGTGCTTGTGATAACTGTGTAACATGACTGTGTAAGTCATTTTTTCATCTAGCAGTTGTATACACGTTCCTGTTAAATGTAAACCTCTGTGTGACTGAGTGTTGTGTGTGTGTGCTTCCAGATGAATAGTTGATAGCCCATTCACACACACTGCACTTCCCATTGCCCTACTTTGGAAAGCCTGCTGATGTCATTCACCTTGAAATACACCTTTGGAAAAAGAGCAGCCCTATAAGCTCCATAAGCTCTGTGGTGCATGCTATAACTGTATAATGCTGTAGTGTGATGTACTAGTTAGGTAGGAGTACTAATCCCAGACATGGTGACTGTGTGTGTGTGTGTGTGTGTGTCTGTGTGTGTGTGTGTGTGTGTGTGTGTGTGTGTGTGTGTGTGTGTGTGTGTGTGTGTGTGTGTATGTGTGTGTGTGTGTGCGTGTGTGCGTGTGTGTGTGTGTGTGTCTGTCTGTCTGTGTAGGTATCAATGCTTTTGTGGCCATTCACAGTCACTACACTTTCCATTGCCCAACTTTGGCAAGCATGCTGATGTCATTCACCTTGAAATACACATTTGGGGAAGATGTATCACTATAAGCTCCATGGCACATCCTATAACTACAAAATGCCATACTGTGATGTACTAGTTAGGTAGAAGTTCTAATCCCAGACTTGGCAGCTGTGAGACTGCGTGTGTTTGCCTGTCTGTGTAGGGATCAATGCTTTTGTGGCCATTCACAGCCACTACACTTTCCATTGCCCTACTTTGGCAAGCCTGCTTTGTCATTCACCTTGAAATACACCTTTGAGGAAGGAGTAGCTCTGAAAGCTCTGTGGCATGTGCTATAACTGTGCAATGCTGTAGTGTGATCTACTAGTTAGGTAGGAGTTCTAATCCCAGACATGGCAACTGTTAAACTATGTTTTTGAGTCCATTCACAGTCAGTACACTTTCCATTGCCCTACTTTGGCAAGGCTGCTGATGTCATTCACCTTGAAATACACCTTTGGGGAAGGAATAATCCTATAAGCTCCATGGCACGTGTTATAACTGCGTACTGCTATAGTGTGATGTACTAGTTAGGTAGGAGTTCTAAACCCAGACATAGCAACTGTGAATCTGTGTGTGTGTGTTTGTTTGTCTCTGTAGGTATCAGTCCTTTTGAGTCCATTCACAGTCAATACACTTTCCATTGCCCTACTTTGACAAGCCTGTTGATATCATTCACCTTGAAATACACCTTTGGGGAGAAATAGCCCTATAAGCTCTGTGGCACGTGCGATAAATGCAGTACACTGTAGTAGCAATAAATAGCTAGCTAGGTAGGGGTTTGAATCTCAGCACTCAAGTGTATGTGTGTGTGTTTGTCATCAATATCCTGGGTGGAGGTAGTGGTGATTATGTAATAACAGGACTCATTGTGGGGTGGGTTTTGCAAATTTCTTATATGGAGGACCTATTATATGTCACAATGTCTACCTTACAAGGACAACAGATGTCAAACAGCAGAGAGGCTGGTGAAGACAATCCATACCCCTAAATGTGATATTATGGATAGGCAACCTTTGTATTACCCAGAGAACACTCTCCACCCATGTATCATACACAAACACACTTGGCTAGGCAACAACAACTATGTTGGTATTTTACTGCATATTGCCCACAGATAGTAACCATGGTGTGATTGCAGTGGACTGTAGAGGACATGGCACCCTGTTCCATTCCTACAATAGGCAAATTATTGCTTACAGTGGTCCTTTGTTATGTTCCCCACTGGATGCCTGTAACAACTGTAGAGTCAGCAAATGTAACCCACAAAGGAAATACCATGCCTTATACACATGCCCTGTATGGACAGATGCCACTAACACCAGTGAATACCTGTATCATGCTGTCAATGTAGGTGCAGGATCAACCTCAGTTCCATAGCCAGTGCTCACCACATGAGGTCAGGAATGCCACATCAGACTATAACAATCTGTCCACACAACATGCCCCAGACACCCCAGGTACAATTCCACATGTCACAGAACATGCATGTGGGACATGTGCACATCCCAAATACCGTCCATGTTATGGAATATAGAACACATACATGGCAAGCATTGCACAGCACTGGCCACCCACAATAGTAACCCAGATGAGTGGATGGTGACTACAATACCCACCTGCGTGGGCCAATCCAGGGACTACACCCCTGAGCCACACTGCAGACCATTGCCATGTGGCCTGATGCCAAGGTATACCCTTTTCCTAGCCTTATATAGCCTTCTGACATAGTCAACCACTACACACCTGTGAAGCAATGAACTCATGCATGTCAGTACTGGCAAATTTGTGTGTGTGTGTGTGTGTGTGTGTGTGTGTGTGTGTGTGTGTGTGTGTGTGTGTGTGTCTGTGTGGAGATTAATGATTTGGAAGCTATTCACACTCACTACACCTCCCATTGCCCTACTGAAGAATGCCTTCTGATGTCAGTCACCTTTACATACCCTTTGCCCATATATCAGTATGATAACTTATGTGGTGCATGTGATACCTGCATAATACTGTAGTGTAGCAAACTAGATAACTAGGAATTCTAATCCTGACCCTGCCAACTGTGATAATGTGTGTGAGTCCCTGAGATAGTGTGGTTGTGTCACCCTTGACACCTGCCTTTGTGGACAGGCACATGTGCTACACCTACCTTATCCCTCCTTTATCTCTGCTGCCGATGTCACTCACCTTCAAATATACATTTGGACAGCTCTCCAGCATGTAAGCTCTGTGGGGCATGCACTAACTACATAAAAATATAATAGCAGTACATAGTCAGGCAGGGGTTTAAAACTTTGTACTGGTAAGTGTGTGACACAAACATGCTTTGCTCCCACCATCTTCCTTTCTTACTTTGTCTCTGTCTGTCTCTCTCACTCCCTTTCTGGTGGATGTGGAAAATTACACCTGCTCATGATCAGCTGATGGCCTGTGCACGAATTGCAGTCCCCCACTAGCTGATTGCATGTGGAAGAGCTATGGTAACATTCCCATAGCCAATTGCATGGAAACTCACTCCTATAACTAGGAACATCATGTGGGTGTTGGCCCTTTTCATTTACTGTGAGCAGGACTTCATGTCAGTGTTTGGCAAACAGAATCACAGAGGGTAGCAGAATATACCTCTTACAACATACACTGTGGAGACAGGTCAACAAACAGGAGGGGGATGTTCCAGACATGAGGACAGAATGTAAGTCTTTCTTTTCTACATTTGAAGTAATGTTGGTTCTCTTCTACATTTGAAGTAATGTTGGTTTAACAGGGTTTGTGTGGATATGGCTGGTCTACATGATTTAACACCTGTCATGACAGTGTTATGTGGTTCAGGAAACTTTAACCTGTAGGGCTATCTGCAGACTGGCCAGTGTTTGGAGTCTTACATGTGTTGTGTTACAGATGAACTATCTTTAGAAATGCAGTAGCATAGTCTGAGGATTGCAGTCAGTACATGGTGACAGCCATGAGAGTTACTGACTTCATATCCCTCAGAAGACATATGTCACAGCAAACCCTGTTACACCAGTAAATGTATGAGTTTATCACAGCATCATGTCAATATTGGCCCTGTGTTTGTGCCTCCAGCCACAACTCTGTCAACCTTTGTACATATGTCATGCAGTAAGAGGTGCATATGTTCAGTACACCATTATTTATTGACATCATACCTGATAACAAGCCAGTGAGATATCAGACTGCTAGACATGTTATGTATAGTAGGGCTTATATTTGAGGGCAAAACCTGGACATTCTGTTGTAGTGTGTACAGTAGTGAGGTCCATGTACTTATGGTGATTGTCAACAGAGTGTGGATTGCGAATGTACCTTGGCCTGTGTACAGACTGTGGTAGATGTCATTGTTCTTGGTCCTGTTCTATCTGATGTTGCATGCTGCTCCAGTGTCTGGTATCCTATCGGCGTACATGTTTGTGAGGCCAAACTGACACATGTCCCATACCACAGTCAGGCATCGGAATACACTGTGTATTGGCCCAGTATATGTAGGGCTAGTATGTGAGTGGCACATATGAGGATGGTGTTGATCAGACAGTCCATATACTGTAACATTAAGCACACTTACCTTATGTGGCTGTGGCTGTGTTCAGATTGGTTGTGGGTATGTGCTTTCACACAGGTGTCTGTTACTCCATGCTGTTACATGCCTTTAGAGCCTGCTATATTTGCAGGTACATGTGTATTCCACCTTAAGAAATGTAGGCCAGTGTTGTAGCAGTTTGCCTGTAGTTTGCATGGTGCTTTGTGACATGCCTAGCAGCTGAGTGTACTTACCAGTGTGATGTTATGTCCAGATATTTGTCAGATGTACTGCTGCTGGGCCACCATAACTGTTGTGTATTGCTGAAAAAGCAGTGGGATGCTGTGCAGCTGTAAGTCACTGACTAGTGGGTAGTATGTGGCCTTGTGACCTCTGCTTCTCTGGTTATTATGTGTCAGGCCAAACAGGAGTGTGTGAATGCATAAACTGTGTGAGCATATCTATTTCAGTATTTACGTGATATCCACATTTACATGGCTGTTAACATCCACTTTGTCAGGCTTGGTCCACATGTCTTGCACTAAGGGGTTCTGTGTATACCTCTGGACTGACCAGAGTGTTTCAGACTGTCCACATTTATTGGTCATATCTATGCTTTATTCCACAGGACCATTACTGTGATATATGCAGTATTGTACTATGATGATTTTAGGATGTCTGTCAGTAAATGATGGCGTACATGTCAATATCAGATGTGACTTCCCACACACAACATTTCTGTTAAGACAACCCCTGTTACAGTCACAACAGTCTACATTTATACCTGCAATACTTACATAACATCCCCTTGCACTAAGAGGTTGTGACTATTGGTGCTGAGGTATGACTCCACTACATGTTCTGGACATATCTTAAACACATACACACACACACATATATATATATATATATATATATATATATATATATATATATATATATATACATATATATATACATACATATATGGATATAAATGTACACATATACACACACATATATATATATATATATATATATATATATATATATATGTTTACATATATATATATATATCCACATATGTTTATAGCTATATATATATATATATATATATATATATATATATATATATATATATATATATATATATATATATATATATATATATATATATATATATATATATATATATATATATATATATATATATATATATATATATACACACATATACAGATCGATCTATATATGACCATATATATAACACAATATACAGATGTATATAAATACATATATAGGAATATGTATGTGTATGTACATGTACACATATATCTACATATGTGTATATATATGTATATGTATATATATATATATATATATATATATATATATATATATATATAGATATATATATGTATATACACACACATATATATATATATATATATATATATATATATATATATATATATATATACAGATCGATCTATATATGACCATATATAACACAATATACAGATGTATATAAATACATATATAGGAATATGTATGTGTATGTACATGTACACATATAGCTACATATGTGTGTATACATATATATATATATATATATATATATATATATATCCATATCCTCGTTATGTGTAAACATGACTGTTGTATATACCTTCCCAGATGTATCACACCATATTTATCTATGTGTATATTTAGCTATAACAACATACGTGATTCAACAGTAATATCACTAACAAGTACTACACAATTGTAGAAGTCATAGCAGTTGTTCAATACTATTCAGTATGTACACTGACAGATATATTGGAAAAAACAACAGCTGTTTTCACTGCTGTGATGGCTTAGTGATTTAATGCTGTGACTGTAGTGTACAGGGTCCTAGGTTCAAGACTTGCAAGGGCTGTTTATTTTGTTGCTGGGCAGAACAAGGGCTATTGGGTACAGAGTGGCTAAGGCAGTTTTGAGCAGCTTTAAGTGGGTTTGCGTGGGTTTGCTCAACAGTAAGCCCTGCTAACATACAGTTAAACAAAAAGGTGCTTACACTGTGTAGGCTTCGCTTACCAGTGCACAAATCTGCTTAGCATTCATATTGTAGCAATGCTGAAACCTGATAAGCATGGCTAAACTCTGTTAACCAGTGCTCACATTCCGGTCTGATAAAATAGCAGGGTAATGACATATTTAATAAGTGTATTTAATTCCATGTACTTAACATGCGTCTGTGTGTTGTCATTACAGTTGAATGGGGCTTGAGTCTACTGTCTAGAACACCTGTATATATGGCTTGTACAAAACTCTTTTCTGTTTGAATGTGTTACATACATGGGTAGTATCCCAGGTTATATGCAGTCACACTGGCATGTAGTGTGTCGTTACGTTACTACTGTTGACAGTGCTTTCCCAACTATGAGTAGATTGTAGTACTGGAACCAAACACCCCTGCATACAAAGATGGACTCTGAGTCCTCACTGTCATGTTCTTGGTGTGTGAGCTGTGTCTCAGTAAATATTTTCCACTGGATATTCATCTGACAAGTGGATATTAACTGTAGACTACTGTGCGTCTACTACATGTCATTGAGGGCTGCTGTCATGTAGTAATGGCATACCTTTCAGTGTCAGACGGCCATCTGTCAACACATTCATCTAAATGCATAGCCAGTTGGCCAGCTGATGTCTGTCTGTCCTTTGTACAGATGTGAAGATGTCAGGTATCCATCTTGGCTACTTACAGGCAATCTATGCTTGACTGACACTGACATGTATGCCCAGTTGTGTTATGAATGCCACAGCTAGGAATCTACACCCTGTATGCACCACATGCCATGAATACCTCAACAACACTACCACAGTCAACAGAACTTGCTTGGGTACAGGTCTCCAAGACAGACACTGCCCATGTTATGTAATACATGTTGCATACATGTCAACTGGAGCACCTCACTGGCCCTCTGCAAGAGGCAACCAGATGAGTGGATGTTGTATGTAACTCTCACCTTGAGGATCACCCCTGTGGTATCTGTTGATAGATGGCCTGCTGGCACATGGCAGGTGGCATGATACCACTCTACAAACATCCCTACACTTCCCATCTCTCCATGAACAATAGCCTGGTACACACCTATGAACACTTGCACCGATGGACCCCAGTACTGATAAATGTGTATGTGTGCATTATTGAGAATAACAGTGTCTGTGTGTTTGTAGACCTGTAGCTGAGAATAACCTGAGGCCCTTCACACCCACCACACCCCCTATTGCCATAGTTAAATGTGGTTGCTGCTGTACCGGACATTACATGTACCTTGTTACACTCTTCTCCCTAAGGGCTACCTGGGGTTTGCAGTGGGTTGATAGGCATGGGATACCCTCTGATTTCTGGCAAGTGTGTGTATGTGTGCATGTGTGTATGTTTGTAGGATACAGCATTCTGAGGACACATCCTCCTAATACAGTACACCTTACCACACAGTATTAGGGATAGTGATGTTGCTGACCATAGGAGAGCCATGACAATGCATCACCCTATTATCCCTGTGGCATGTGCATTAGATTAATATCCCTGTAGTGGCACTCTTGGGATAGACAAGGGGTAGTATTGCAATCCTTGTCAATGTGTGATGGTGGGTATGTCAGAGTGTTATCATGGGTTTCAGTGCATACAATACCCACTGTGGGGTGTGGGTGCTGGGTATACTGTCTTTACAACATGGTACCCCTAGTACATGTCTCATGTTCCACTGTATGGGGACCACTGTCACCATCAACCATACATGTAACTGATAACACTATCCAGCCCAGTTATGCATGTGGTGTGTGCAACTTATCTGTAACAGAATGGACACACTGACAAGGTAGTTAGCACTAAGCCCAGGTCTCTCAGATGTGTGTATGACTGTTATGTGTTTGTCAATGTGTATATGACAGTATGTCACACTATGTATTGTCCATAAACATCCCGTACATCCCCCATTACCACACTGTACAGGCCTGGGGATATTCTTCACATAACATTTAACCTGGAACACACCTCATCCTAAAAGCTGTGTGGTGAGTGCAATTAAGGCCACACACATCAGTAGCACTACATACATAGGTAGGGGATCTAGTCCCAGTGTTGCCAAGTAAGAGTGTGTGTGTGTGTGTGTGTGTATGTGAAGGAATCTACTTCCATCTGCAGAATATACATGTTACAGGAGGTCATCTGTCCTAGAACTGCCTGGCAAATGCTAACATTTCACATGTATCATCCTGTGGAAATACATTCCATCTCAACTAGTGGTAGATGTGTAAATGCCCTCTTCCCCACTGTATAGATGTACAGTGATACTGGAGTTAGTGTATATATAGCTGTGTGTGGCTCTTGTGGACACAGCCACCATCATTGCAATTACTGTTGAGTGTATCCCGCTGCTTAGCTGGCCGTAATACTGTACAGTTCATGTTAACAGGTTAAGTAGTTGTCTATCACACTATCTGCAGTTCTACAGCACCTCTCACCCTCCAAAGGGTAGGGCTGTGCCACCCACACCAGCATACCTATGTTTATCGAGTTGAGGATTGCACTACATTGGGGAAGGGAATCATATACCCTGCCAGTACCATTGTCAATGACATTAAACTAGCAGACTGCTTATTTCCTAATGTGTTCTTGTGCCTATTCTGTCTTGGTGGAATTACATAGGCTAAAATGAGTTCCTTGCACAGGCACATACATCCATGTGTACAGTATTATCTGTGTATTGCATCAACACCAAAGCCTGTGTGTGTGTGTTTGTGTGTGTGTGTGTGTGTGTGTGTGTGTGTGTGTGTGTGTGTGTGTGTGTGTGTGTGTGTGTTATACACAAACATGTGGTGTGTACCATTCAGTACATGTACCACTGTTCACTATAGAAGGGCTGCTGACATCAGCCACCATGCACTCACCTGTATACACCACCACCAGACCTATCAGCCATGTGGCACATGCAGTAACTGTTATACAGACCTGTGACATGTGTTCACATGTACCCAAGATATGCCACAGCCAAGGTGTCACCACAGTGCCATAGCCCTTGTAGGATACAACAGCAGACCATCATCCTGCTGACACATGGGCACCTGCAACACAAACGGAATCCATTATGGAGACCACAATCACTTAGTGTTAATAAGAGCTATAATGCATCATGGCTGGACAGCTACACTTCCTGACATGTAAGCATTAAACCTTACTGCTGACAACATGTTACACAGCATTACACTGGTACACCATAGTACAGTCACCCTGTGCATCAGAACCATATTAGCCTGTCCCTGCATTGATGTTATGGATAACAGGGATGTGGCACAGGTATCATCATATACAAAGGGTGTGTTGTTGGTTTGCCAGAGACCTAGGCTGAGCCATACATTTGAGACCATGTATGTGAGTGAGAGGGTTTAATTATTAATTTGGCTGTGGTGATGTGGTGTGTGTAGGTATGGGGTTGCCCTAGCTGTGTTGGTATTGTGTGTGTATGCATGCACACAGTTCTGCCATGTAGCTGCCCTACACAGGGGTTTGTTGGACAGCTGCAGACCATACCTGGCAGGGTGTGGAGTTCACCATCTCTGGCCACGGACACATGACACATAGCCCACAGATTCAGTGTGCCACTCAAACACAGCCAATAAGGCAAAACAACATACCCAACACACTAGTCATAGGTGACTCTATAGTCAGGCACACTGATGTCCTACTCACCAGGCTAAGCAAGAAGGTTACTGTCAGCTGCCTGTCAGGTGCCAGGATCTGCCACATAACCCACGCACTCAGGTCACTCCACAACAAGTGCAAATATGACTCTGTCATTGTCCATGTTGGTGTGAATGACCTGAGATGTACCTCCCTAGACTACATGAAAAGAGACATGGAAGAGCTCTGCGATCTTGTAGCCCAGGCAGTTATGACTCTAGCCCTGAGTAGCATTCTGCCATCGCCTAGAATGATACCGCAGTACAAGGACAAAATGATTGATTTCAACAATTGGCTAAGCTTCTGGTGTCATTCAAAGGGGATCCAGTATCTGTCTGCTTGGGATGACATGGTCGACAGACCATGATGCTTTGCCACAGATGGCCTGCACCTGTCACCCCTAGGATTCCGGATACTGGCTAAGGCTCTTGCTGCCCCTATAGTGCCTTTTTTACGCAGGGTTCAAGTAACAAATTCACCACCATAACTGGAACAGGCAAGCAAAAACTGAGGGTAATGCTACTCAATGCTAGAAGTCTAAATTTCAAAATGCACTCACTCGAGGCACTCCTTAAAATGAAGAACATCGATATCTGTGCAGTGACTGAGACCTGGTTCAAAGCTCCAGAGAGCACCCCTGCACTACCAGGCTATAACTCATACCACACTTTTCGGCCATCTAACCTGGACTGAAACACCAAAGGTGGGGGTGTGTCCATATTCATTAAGGATATCCAGGCTAGTTGCTAAGCATAATGCATCCGAGGTTATCCAAGTGCAACTTACTCTTGGCAAAACTGCAATCCAAATTGTAGCTTGCTACAGATCACCCACCATGCCCCAGGATTCCCACTCCTCTTTTCTTGATGTACTGGAAAATATTAGGGTTCAGCCAAACACCCTAATAATGGGCGACTTCAACTACCCCACCATTAACTGGGAAAACTACTCATGTACTAACTCCTTAGCGCAATGCTTTCTGGAATTCATAAACTCCAATGCCCTAGATCAACTTATCCACACCCCCACCAGGGGCAACAATATCCTAGCCCTAGTCATTACCAACATGAGTGACCGGTGTTCCACACCTGAAGTCAACTCCTTGTTGGTCCGATCCGACCATAAGCTAATCACCCTTGATATCCACATCCCACCCCCACCCCCCATTAAGGAAACCACAGTAAGAAATTTCTCCAAAGCCAACTTCATGCTTCTTAAGACAGAAGTAGTGAACTTCATGACACCCATGCAGATGGACAATACATTTACAACTGCTGAATCCTACACAAATGCGCTCTATAAGCACGTACATGAGTGCATGGATTGTGCTATCCCAAACAGAACCAAGATGCTATCCTCCAAAAAAAGGAAACCAATCTGGTGGTCCCCTGCCATAAACAAACTGTACAACAGAAGGAAGAAACTGTTGCAAAAGATAGTAAAATCCCATGAGTGGAGGAGCTCCCTGGTCATCCTCAGTAAGAAGCTGAGATCCCTTATAAGATCTTCCAAAGGTAGCTATGAAAATAAAATTGCCACTAATTCCAAGGACAACCACAAAGCATTCTATAGCTATGTCAAGAATCTCAATGGCAACACCCAGATCTGCTCTGAGTTACAGCACAAAGGCATGAAAATTACAGAACCAACTGATATTGACAACATCCTGGCAGATAGGTTCAGTGCTAACTTTACCCTCCCCCTCACCCCCTAAAGGGCCCATATCTATACAGGAAGAATGCAGAGTCCCTGTAATCACAACTACACAGGTGAAAGCTGCACTCTCAAAAGCCAAAAACACAGCATCCATGGGACCGGACAACATCCCAGGCTGCGTTTTACACGAACTTCAGAATGAACTGGCTCCCCACTTAAGCACCATGTTCAATAATAGCCTCTCATCAGGCTTTATGCCCACTGAATGGCGCACAGCAACAGTTATCCCACTCCACAAAGGGGGAGCCACCACTGATCCCGGGAACTATAGACCTATTAGCCTGATATGCCTGGTCTGCAAAGCCATGGAACGTATCATCATGGAACTCATAAACAAAGACATTGGTAACCTCCAAACTCTGGATCCCACCCAGTTCAGGTTTGTGAAAGGCAGATCATGCCTCCTGAACCTGATCGACTTCTTTGAAGCAGTCAGCAAAGCCGTAGATGAGGGTAAAGTGGTTCACACAGCCTATCTTGACCTCGCCAAGGCTTTCGACACCATCCCCCATTCTGGAATTATAGCTAAACACAATAAACTAGGCATAAATCCCTACGTCACAAGATGGGTTGCCAACTGGCTCACTGACAGAACCCACACTGTAAAAGTTGCAGACTCCAAATCTGACCTCAAACCAGTGACAAGTGGAGTACCCCAGGTTCTGTCCTGGGACCGCTCCTGTTTGGTATCTACTTCTCTGAAGTACAGCCTAACACAGAAGGCCTCTGGCTAACGAAGTTTGCAGATGACTGCAAACTAGGAGTCATAGTGAAGTCCCCAAATGATGTGAACATCCTACAGAAGGGCCTCTCTGAGACAGATGCCTGATGTCAGAGCCATGGCCTCAAGCTCAATGCCAAAAAGTGCACTGTCATCCCCTTTGGTAAAAACTCTGTACCCATGAACTACCACATAGGCAGCAATCTACTCAACACCGAATGCGTGATAAGAGACCTTGGGACCCAGGTGGACAGTAGTCTCTCCTTTGATAGTCACATCGCCACAGTAGTCAGGAAGTCCTTCTACGTGGCACACCTCATCATAAAAGGGTTCTCATCCAGGACAAAAGAGGTCATGGTTACCCTCTACTCATCACTCATTAGACCCATTATAGAATACAACGCCCCTTTTGGAATGTACCTCACAAGACATCTGCAGCAGCTGGAAAGGCCACAGAAGTACCTCACAAAGAGGATTACTGGACTCAAACAAATGCCCTACACTGACTGCCTTAAAAAACTCCAGCTTTACTCCGTAGCATATCGCCTACTCAGAGGTGATCTCTGCCTAACATATAAAGCTATGTCAAACCCAGAGCTGTTGGACATGCTACATCTAAAGAAATCCCAATCCCTCAGAACTACATGCTCTAGGGACCTAAACCTTGTCACCCCAATAAACAGGACATGCTGGAGGGATAGATTCCTATCCCAGAGACTTCCCATACTCTGGAACAGGCTACCCATCTATGTCAAGCAAAGTTCTTCATTAGCACTCTTCAAGAAAAATCTTGATGAGTGGATGGGAAATAGGAAATACACCCCGGGGATCACTTCTGTGTGTCTGCTTGTCAGTGGCACAGGAAAATAACTTGCTTGGTTGGCATAAGCCAGGGAACCTTGTTGGCTAGGCTTGCGTAGGCCCTTGGGCCGATAGCCTAGTACCTACCTATGAACCTATGAACTGTGCCTGCCAGGGGTTACATGGGCATCACCAGGTACAAGCCACAATATGCTACTCTCCCCTGATGATGACATATGTCCACTGGATCTGGGTCCCTCTTGGGACTGGCCAGGGCCACGTGGCCTGCTGTGGTGTAGACAGCACCCCCCTAGCAGTGCTGGGGCTGGTACTGCCACTACGGGAGCAGCTCTGTGTTTTGGCCTGTTCATGTCGACCTCCAGCTGTTGGTGTTGCTGGCCGATGTCCACGTGGCTGTCACACCACTCCCACCATATGCTCAATGGTTGAAGATTACCACCATCTCACCCAACCATCTATCCATGACCTCTGAAAATTAATGGAGGGCACCTGCAAGATCACGGATGTTGTCAGTGACAGCTGAATGAGTAGCCCTCTGCAGCCTCAGAGCCTGTCTGGTGTACTGTTCCATACATGCCTACACCTCCATGAAGGCCTGAAACTTGCATCTGGGGGTACCAGATGTGGCACTTCTGCCAGGGGCATGATGACCAGCAGCCCTCCAATGTGCACCTCTGTACATCTGCCTATGTGGTACCCCGCCAGACATCCGGCTATGGCTGCTGTGTCCAGACACATGTGCCATAGATACCACACTGTCCTGTCCCATGCCACCAACTGCCAACTGTCCCTCAGCTATGGCCAGTGGTGATGGGGTATGTATAGGGAATGTAACTGTGTGTGGGGATGGGGTGGATAATAGTGGAATGTCAAACGATGGTGCAGCTTCAGCCCCTGACAACCCCGCCTGTGCCTCAACACACCTATCATCTTTTTCAGTGTCTGTATGGACACCATCAGATTGCCTGCAGGAGGGACCCTAGCCCACCTCGCCACTTCTGAGGGGAAAACAAGAAATGTACTTTAAGACCTGTACGTCATTGCTTAACAGTACGCACACACACACACACACACACACACACACACACACACACACACACACACACACACACAGACACACAGACACAGACACACACACACACACACACACACACACACACACACACACACACACACACACACACACACACACACACACACACACACACACACACACACACACACCTCCTGACATTCCACCATACTGGTTACCTGTCCCTGAGTTTATAGAATGTCCTCATCCTGCATCAGTCTTGAATAATTACAGTCAATAATATCAATCATTGACGTATCATTCTTCTAATTGCTCAGAAAAGTGATCACAAAACATGACCTGTTACTCCATTAACTTTTTAACTTGATTGGAGTCATTTTTCAAAGACTCCCTGATATCATCAAGTGTTCACCCTGATTTTGTCCATATGTTATGGGCTACTACAGTCAGTCAATAATGTCATGCACTGGAGTGTCATACTTCACTATTGTTCAGTAGATGTAAGATCTGTTTCAATATTAACTTTTTATGTGGACTACAATAATAGTTGGAAACACTTTCTGGTGTTGTCTAGTAATTCCCCAATGCATCTTTAGTGCTGCATCAGTAGGTATTCTTTCACCTTTCTGCTGATTGCAATTAAAAAGGTTTCCCTGGTGTCTAGTTTTCCCTCCCAATGCATCTTTCATCCTGCAGACTTTATTATACTATCATCTGTCCT
>NC_056745.1:946758933-946778933 GCF_019279795.1 Protopterus annectens | reverse complement strand
ATCTTGGCTATGGTGTGCAAGGTCCTGGGTTCGAGACTTGCAAAAGCTGTTTATTTTGTTGCTGGGCAGAACAGGGGTCGTTGGATACAGAATGATTAAAGCACTTTTAAGCAGTTGTAAGCAGGTTTGAGCACGTTTGCACGATGGTAAGCAATACTAGCTTCCGGCTAAATATGCTTACAGAGAGTTAGTATCAAAATTGCTTATTCTGTGTGCGCATTGCTTACACACTCACAAACAGGTTTAAACCTGCTTACTACTGCTTAAATGTGTTTACTCCCGCTTACCCCCATGCTAATTTCTTTAAAAGAAAAAAATGGGGGTGATAGGAAAGTGGTGAAAAAGGGGCACAAAGTGGGAAAGACAGTAGTGAAAATAGCTAGGGATGTGCAGGGTAGGTGTAGGGAAGGTCTATAGCTGTCCATTTTTTCTACAGCAGCAGCTGTGCTTATACACTGATTTGGAGGTAGATTTGGACACTCAAACCCCTAAGAGAAGGGTGAGGACAACAATAATATGTTGTGAAGCCAATTAGCCCCAATTACATGTGTCCAGAGGACATGTATGTGAAATGGACAGCTATGTATGGGACGAGATTTTTTTTGATTTTGGGTACAGATTGCCCTTTTTCAAGGTGAGAGTAGGATTTTTGGGAAGGATAGTAGGTATATTTGGGGAGGTAGGTTGGATAGGATGACAGACAAGACAGACAGCACAGCATACAGGGGTGGTATATGACACCTGTGGGGGGGTAAACAATTTGGATGGGAAGTGGGTGTTTGGAAGTCGGAACCCCATGAGCCCCCAAATGGAAACAGTGGGACTGAGGTCCCCACGCATGGGCAGTCAGCACTGCACCTTCATGGCCCCAAAAGTGGCTGTGCTGGGGGGCTGGGTAGGAGGGGCAGGCTGATCCTTTAAATGTGCCATGCAGCCCTCAAGCTGGTGTAGCTGACCTCTGAACTCCCTGTGGAGCTCCCTATGCACCAGACCCTGGACCTGATGACAGGTGACAGTTTCCTGTCCACACCTGCTCCTGGGGGGTGAGCCCCATCCCCTGAGTGGTTCCACCTAAAGGTGGTGCAGGACTACCAGACAAGGTGGTCCCAAGGCTGGCCCCAGACATGCTGGTGCCTGGTGCCATGGCCAGATGAGGTGGGAGAGGTGGGTCCGCTGAAACCGGCCTTCCCAAACGTGCTATGGTATTTCAATTTTAAAACATATGTGGGTTAGTAATAGTCAACACATTCCAGGATTAGGTATAACAGCATGCATAGGTATTCCCATTAACCCAAAACACCAGATATGGAACAGATGCATAGCAAACAGAACACATGCATATATGGAACCACAGTGGCCATTACAACAGCATGCAGGTCACATTGATGGCAGCATGCCACCAATGTGGGAGTATTTCAACATGGCGCAACATAGAAACAAATTTCAATATTTTTCAAACAATAGGACATATGTCCCAACAGTAGATTTAATTGTACACATACCCATTGAGTTGTTTATTTAGATTATTGTTGCAGATATGGTGGGGCAAGAGAGAGATGTCAATTAACACATTGTATATCCCTGTAGTTCTCAATACTTTCTTAGTCACTGCTGTAATCTGCACCTTACAGGTACTATTACACTACCCTATGGCCTTAGTTTGGACAGTGGTATTTTTGTAGACAACTATATACGTGAACTGTGTTTTACCTGCAATATACACCTCTTACCTGGTATACCTGTCAAGGTATTGTTTATTAACACTACCTGACTGCTTCTGCGCATATTCCCAGATTACAGGTTGATGTTATGCACATACCTCTTAATCTCTTATTGCACACACTCTGGTCAAGGCTTGACAACATGCAGGTGAACTGGGACATATTTTGACACTTGCCCTCATAAATCTTTGGTGAGTTGCTACTATGACAGGTTTTTTTTCATATACATTTTCTGAATATTTACAGGTCTGACAGTCAGTTATATGTCATTAAATGCTGCCTAAATGTCATAGATCATCACAATGATTTGCCAGGGAGACAGGGTAACAGGCAGTCAATATGGGACAATTATCTGGACATTCTGAACAAATCTGTACAGTTAAGGGGATATGATTCTGCATACAGCTTACTACCACTCCCAGGATTCGAACCCTGGCTGTGTCTGCTAAAAGTCAAATAGTCTACATCACAGTTGAGTGTGCTATTTAGATAATACTGTGTAGCTTTTCACTGATTTTTGTCTATAAGTCTCCCGTGGTTTTACAATCTGACCTTGTAATTACAACAGTCTTATACAGGGATTCCTAGACAGTTTTATTATGTAGCACAGTGTGGGTGACAGTGATGAGTAATACATTATTACTCAGAGAAACATCAGCACTAACAGTGCCATACAATACCAGACTAAACAGTACCAGTCCAGGATTTCAATATTTTATTTCCAGGCAGTTTTTTTATCTGCCAGACCTGTGGAGGGAATGTTTGTTAACTCTGCCTGAATGTTGCCACACATATTACCAGAATTCACATTATTATTATGCACATACATCTCACTCTGTTACTGCACACACTTTGGTTATAGCTTCACAACATGGGGGTAGAGATGGGACATACTTTGCATATTACTCTCATAACATTTTGGTGAGTTGCTAGAGTGACAGGTTTGTTCTTATAAATATTTTTCTGATGGTTATGATGTCTGACAATCAGTTGTATGTCATTATTTGCTGCCTAAACTTCTGGTATCATCCCACTGATTTGCTAGGGGGACAGGGTGACAACCAGAAAATGTAAGCAATTTATCTGAACTTTCTGACAAAATCTGCACAGTTGAGGGGTATGATTCGGCATACAGCTTACTACCACTCCCAGGAATCAAACCATGGCTGTGTGTGCTAAAAATACAACAGTTTATGTCTCAGTTGAGTGTGCTATTTAGATTTTGTTGTGTACCTTTTCACTGTTTCCCTCAGTTGTACAATATGACCTTGTGATTACAACAGTCATATACAGATATTCCTGCACATTTTATTTATGTAGCACAGTGTGGGTAACAGTGCTTAATACAACAGTAATATTATGAGAATGCAACATTACATTACCATATGATACCAGAGTAAAAACAAGCAGTCCAGGAGTTAGACTTTTATTGCCAGGCTGTACCCTTTTATTTACATACAATCTATATGTGACTCTTCCTGCCATATTGTCTGGTTTATTCAGTAAATCCCATACACAATACAGGTTTTATACTGGCAATTAACTTTGTACTACTTTTAGATTTATTTCTTATGACAGTACATGCAAGATTATTGCTAATCTGCCTCGTAATGCAGCCTCTGCAGCCTACTCACATGGGCTTCCTGATTCACAGCTCACTCTGCTGCCACTGTCAAAGACATAAGAGGAATATTTAGCCATACCTATCCATAATATATATAAGCTGGCAATTATTAAACAGGTAGCAGAATGAGTACTTACACATGCCTGGGACATCACCCTGCAAAGCTTCTTTGATCCACTGATCCAAGAGCTCCCTCTTCCTCCATTTCAGGTTGGCATAGTGATGCCTGACATGCTCACCAGTTCGAGGGATGCCAGTGGCACTGGTGATGTCATGGGCGAGACAGTCCTAGGCTTCCTTTTTATATTGGGATCCCTGGTACTGGCCTTGCAGCAGTCTCTCTCCATGGCCTTTTACCAGGAGTCCTGCCATGACCTTGGACTCCTGGATGCCCCAGCACTGCGCTCGGAAGCGCGATCCTTCTCCACCAGCCATTGTGCCTACAGGAGGAAGCTGCAACCAGTTATGAGATGTATTCCTGCCTGTGGAGTTTAAATAGGGCTGATTTCCAACACTTTGTCATGATTGGATGATTTTGAAAATGCTACGCTATGGGCAAACCTGCTTACTTAAAGTTGGCATTGCTTAAAGGGGCATACCAATGGGCAAATCGATTTAGCTGGGCTACGCATTGCTTACATCTAGTAAGCAGAGGTGTGCAATGCTTAGCATTGCTTATTTTTAAATTTGCACACCTTTTGATGTTTGGCATTTATTTATCATTCATTACATGTTATATATTTGTTTAGTATCCGTGATTCATGTGTACGTACACTGTATGGGGTACTTGTGTTTATTGGGGGATTTCACCACTTTATTACAATGACACCTGACATCTGGACTTAATGCAGTACTCCAGTTCACATATATATGTTATTTAGTAGGTTATACAACATAAAACTGCTTATAGATTCCTTTCACGTGTAAATTGTGATTTTGCTATAGTGAGGATCTGTTTGGGTATACCTCAGTTTTATGTATAGCTGTGATGGCTTACTGGTTAACTGCTGCGACTATAGTATATAGGGTCCAGACCTTGAGGGCCGTTTCTTTTGTTGTTGGGCAGAACAGGGGCTGTTGGATACAGAGTGATTAAGGCACTTTTAAGCAGTTGTAAGCATGTTTGTGCGGTTTGCACAATGGTAAGCAATGCTAGCTTCTGGTTAAATATGCTTACAGAAAGTTAGCTTCAAAATTGCTTATTCTGTGTGCGCATTGCTTACCCCCACGTAAACAGGCTTAAACCCACTTACTACTGCTTAAAAGTGCTTACTTCCACTTACCTCCACACTAATTTTGAAAGAAATTAAACATGGGTCTTGGGAAAGTGGTAGATTTGGACACTTGATACATATTTTACACTATTTGCTGTATGGCATGGATTTATCATTCATTACTCATTATAACTTTGTTTAGTATCCCTGATTCATGTGCACATATACTGTATGGGGCACTTGTGTTTATCTGTGGATTTTACCACATTATTACAATGACACCTCACATCTGCACTTAATGCAGTACTCCAGTTCACAAATATATGTTATTCAGTAGGTTATACAGCAAAAAAAAAAAAATGTTCATAAATTGCTTTCACATGGAAAATGGAATTTACTATAGTGAGGATCATACCAATCCCCATGGGTGCCAGTTAACTGAGGGTTTACTGTAACTGTGAACACTCTGACCACTACACTATTGCAGTACTGCTTCAACTGAATGTGTCTTGCTATTTATCTTCTTGTGCTATTTAAGCTACAGTATGCGTAGATAAGCAATGGGCAAACTCACGCAGCTACGGTTAAATTTAATCTGTCTGATAAAAAAAAAACATTTTTAGTGTTATTTTCTCTTGGAAGGGAAAGGTTATACTTATTGCTGTGGATTTTTGCATGCATCTGTACGACCTAATATTTCCAAAGAGAACAGATTGTCTCTTACGTCATTAAAAAATACTGCTATTCGGTTTATTCAACCTGACAAGGGTGGCGGTTTAGTTATAATGACACAATCACAATATATTGAGAAAATGGAATCTCTCCTCGACAATTCTGCTTATCAATTATCTTCCAAGAACGAAATGTATCAAGCGTATAAAATCACAAAATCTACATTTAACGACTTCTTTATATAGGGAAGGATTGACTTGACTACATTTAATTATTTGAACATGCTTGCACCCAAGATTTCTATTCTTTTCGGCATCCCCAAGATTCATAAGTCCCTAATTAACCCCCCTATGCGACCACTAGTAGATGGACGTAACAGTATGACGTATCCATGTGCCAAAATTATTGATTCAATTTTGAAAAAATACATACTGAAAGAAAAAACATATGTAAGGATTCGTGGTCCTTTTTATATAATATCAACAACGTCGAGTATAATGATTTATTTAATTTTTTATCAGTCGACGTTAAAGATTTATATACATGTATACCACACACAGAAGGTATTGAATACGTTAGCTATATGTTGAGAAAGCACCAAGCATCTACACTTGAGGTAGAATTAGTTGAACAAATGCTTGATTTAGTGTTGTCCTACAATTTTTTTACCTTCAATAATAATATTTATTTACAAAAAATAGACGTGGCCATGGGTTCACCTTGCGGCGCTAGTTTTGCCAATCTAGTCATGGCCTATTGGGAACAGGACATAACAAGTAGAAATCATGACCTTACGAATAAGATCAGGTACTATACACATTTTTTAGATGATATTTTTATTCTAATCAAAGGGAATGAAGATACAGCACATGAATTAGTATCATTTTCTAATTCTAGTTCTAATTTTATAACTTTTACATCTAACTTCAATAGACACAGGATTAGTTATTTAGATGTAGATTTAAGGAAGGTCCTTAAAAACAAAGTTTACTATGCTAACATACACAGGAAAGATACCTATTCTAATACTTTATTACACTATTCAAGCTGCCATCCCCCTTATCAGAAAAAGTCTGTTGTAAAAGGTCAATTCGTACGGGCGGCCCGGATGGTATCAAGGAACGATGACTTTAATGATGAATGTAGACTTTTGTGTTCTATGTGTACCATGAGAGGTTATCCTAAACACCTTATTGATGAAGTTATGTCTGAGGTTGGATCAAAAAGAGAAGCAGGTACCTATATGCCGATTCTTAATGCCTTGAATCAAGTACCCGTTCCTGTAAGTACTAGTGAACCCATGTATATTAATGTTTCTTTTATTACTCCCTATAGCTTAGACAGTAACTTTATTTCTCTCATCATTAATAAAAATTGGAACAACATATCTAACGATGGTGTTCTGAGTAAAAAATTACCACCTAAGCCAAAGATTGTCTGGAAAAAGGGAGAAACTTGAAACAGATATTACAAAACAATGTGTCACTAGGAACACAGAGAGTGGGTATGTATCAGTGCAATATGTGTAATTATTGTGCACATATGATTACAGGGCAGACATTCACAGTAAGGAACATTACATATGACCTCAAATATAAATTTAACTGCTTGTCAACCAAAGTAATTTACTTGGCACAGTGCCAGGCTTGTCCTTCATTTTATTTAGGAAAAACTGACAGGAAACTACGAGAACGGGTCTACGAACACCTATACGCAATCAAGAAAAAGAAAACAGAGAATGCACTTGCTAAACATATTATTGACAACCCTAGTCATAATTTCAATTTTAAAGCAATTGATACCATATCACCTGACAGCCGTGAAGGACAATTTGAAGTCCTGTTGGAAGTACTAGAACTTTTTTGGCAGATTAGGTGCCATGCCAATGCCCCCCAGGCCTTAATGAGACTATCACATTATATCCGTTACTGAAATTGAGAAGCCTACGACGTTGATATATACCATTGTTATGTTATATACTCCTGTGGGGGGGGGGGTTTGCTTGCTTTGTTTTCGAAGTGAATTTCTGTACACTACCGCGCACTTATGGAGTAATTTGTCCTTAGTAACCTTGCATTTTACCTTTATATAGATTTACTAGTTGCTGTTTGATTTTAAATTTATTGTTTACATGTTAACATATATATTTTTACCATATTTCTTTTACAATTACAATACACATGCTTTCTACATGACCTAGCTACATTAATTGCACTATTTAATAGTTCTTTGTTCAGGTGTCACTGTATATCCTGAACATATATTTATGACTTTTGTTAGACTTTGTAGTTAGGTATGTGTTTTAGGTGGGATTCTGACCAGACTATTGTAGTTCTAATGTGACTGAGTACCATCTTTCAATAGCAATTTCCCACAACAACGTTCTTTCTTTTTTGTAACCACTAGATTCTTTGATGTGATTTACTTACATATGTATTCAGTGCTCAAGTTGAGTAACTTTTGTACATACTGGTTTTTGTTTGTTACTGCTCATTCCTTAGTCTGAAACATGTAGTAATATATATATGTGATTTGTATTACCATATATACCTTATATATTTTTATATTTGCTTTATATTCAGTATTTATTTAGATACTGTAATAATGACATCTTAGCGATGCTTTTAATATTTTTAATGGTTCTGAAGTTTTGTTGATTTTGTTTTAAATTCATTCATAGATTCACCTCATTAGTTGTTAGGACACTATACCTTTAACTAATTGAAGCACAGAACTGTAACCTAGCAACGGCACCTTTTTGGAGCCAAAACCAGTATTTAAACCTTGTTTTTTGTCAGAATCTGTTTATCTGAAGAAGTCCCACTATTAGTGGGACGAAAAGCGCTTCACAGTATTGGTTCAATAAAGCTTTTGGAGAAATCTTTTTTACTACTTGATTCATATGGATATTTAGTCGCATAGGACCTCTTTGTGGACATTTATTTAGCATCTAACATAACTGATTTTATCCTGGATTCTGTCTACAGCAGTCATTTGAGTGTGGAGAATTTACAAGTGTGGACTATACAAGAATTCCCTTGGCGTTCAAAAGTACAGGGTAATTTTGTCTTCTGGTTTTTGTTTTCACTTGTTTGCTACTTTTTGCATTTGGTGTGCATCTGCACAGTTGGCAGACATCCTATCAACCCCCCATACCTCTCAACCTCTTCATGCAAAATATCTGGACAAAGCTTGACACAATGAGGCACAACTAGGGACATATTTTAAATATTACTCTTATAAACTTAAGAAAGTTGCTAGAGTAACAGGATTTGTTTTAATATAACTTATCTGAAGGATTTGGAGTCTAAAGGTCAAATGTATGCCATTATTTACAGACTTCAATCCTGAGATCATCCCAATGGTTTGTCAGGGCAAATGAGGTACAGGCCAAAAGTATGAGTGAAAAATCTGGACATTCTGCGAAGATCTGTACAGCTGAGAGGTATGCAACTCCCTATGAGCATTCTCACTCATTGTAATTGCCGAATGGCAATTCTTGAGTGCAGGGGCGTGTATATTGTGAGAGCTCTGCTCTGAGACACACCCCCTGCACTCATCCACACTCCATGTCCATTTAGGAGCAGAGGTAGCACGCCTTCATAACTATGCATGGCGTGCTGCCGTGCTGCTCTTAAATGGTCGTTTCCCTGCAGGAATAAGCTATTCCTGCATGGAACCTTACTGAATCCCAGGGAATGTGTTGCACAATATACAAATTGCAAAAACTTAGAAAAAGGATGTTTTTTTTTCACCAGAGGAATGCTACTTTGCAGTTACAGTAAACTCTCAGTTAACTGGCACCCATGGGGATTAGTAGATGCTGGATAACTATAGTTTCTGGTTGCTTGAGAGTTACTATTAAAAATAGACCTGACTAATATTGTACCCTATACTATTTGTTTGGTTTGTTTGTTTGTTCTTAGGTTGGGGATAGAGAGAATTTATTCCTATCTTCCTTTTTAAAACTCTAAAATTCTAAAAACATAAGATATGTTTCGGGGGGGGGGGGGAGTCCAACACATGAAAATTGTACTGTATTTCTTTGATTATTTTTTTCTGGTTGCTTGAGAGTTCTGGTTGCTTGAGTTCTGGTTAACTGAGAGTTTACTGCAGAATCATTTCCATGAAGCCCCCTGCACACATTGAATTATTTTCTGTTTGTTTACAAGCAAAGTGATGACAAAAGAGTGATCATACTTTAAAAACAATATACTCTAAATGTTTCCCAGCTTACCACTCATTTAAAAGCTCACACAGATAGTGTGATTTTGATTTTTATCATAGAGACTTATAGTTCAACAATTTCAAGATTGCATATTGCAGAATTACTATCATAAAATTCTGTTTGGACTGGGTTCTTCTGCAAAAAGTAAGATTAAAAAACTTATGAGCAGCAAAGTAGATTTACTAAATAATATTTATATATATATATATATATATATATATATATATATATATATATATATATATATATATATATATATATATATATATATATATATATATATATATATATATATATATATATATATATATATGTATATATATATATATATATATATATATATATATATATGTATATATATATATATATATATATGTGTGTATCTATATATATATATATATATATATATATATATATATGTATGTATATATCAGTATAGTTGTATTTATATGTGTGTGTGCATGTGTGAAGGTATAATGTGTGTCAAGGAAAAAGCTATAAATAAGTAATCCTGCTACCCTTTGAACAACGTGAGTCACCTTAAATACTAAGCACATTTCTTCTGCACTTGTTCACTCAGTTGATAATATTCTTTCCAGCCATAGATTGTTGGCAAACAGAAACCCAGTCTGAGAAGGGCCTTTTGGACTGCCTAACTATTATGTGTTCCACTCATTTCTCTCTCTCTCTCTCTTTATATATATATATATATATATATATATATATATATACATATACATCTGCAAATTTGAGAAGTATTATACAAGGAGATTTAAAACTGTAAATGTATTTAATTCATGTGTTTTTCTACAAGGACAACCTGAAGCCATACCATTTGATGTATAGGTATTACATTATAGTGCACAGCTCCCAGGGTGTAGACTGTTGTAAATTCACACAGGCTACCTGATGACAAGGAAGATCACCGCAGTATGTTTTACTAATGAACCAGCCTATATAAACATGCAGGATATGTAGAAAGATCACCACAGTATGTTTTACTAATGAACCAGCCTATATAAACATGCAGGATATGTAGTTGTGACAGCTTAAGTGCTGCTTATTTGTGAGGAGTTAGGGTCTATGTTATAATTTGGCCCTTGTATTTCTACTATGCTTGCAGACAGCTTTATTTAATGAAACTAAATAAGGTAAAATAGGATGAATAGAGTTATCCCTCATAATTCATCCACAATGAACGATGTCTTGCATAATGTCAAGACCCCATTGCCATTTGTCTCTCTCATTCTAACTGTCATAACAATTATAACTAAATTAAAGCACATGATACCGAATAACCACATGGTGCACTCTGTAGAAGGTACAATTTTCTCACAATAGGCTTGCAGTGGGTTCTACTGCAAGTGTTTGAGTTTCAAGCACTTGAAGACCACCACCTCAAAGCCAAGGACCTGAGCATCTTATAGATCCTACAGGCTGCTGTTCAGCCTCAAAATCAAAAGTGAGTTTGATCAAGCAGCTGGGGAGGGAGCATATATTAGGGTAGTGATCAGGATGGAGATTTAGTTTTAAGAACTGGGAAGGAAGTTTGACATTTAGGAAATAGAAGGGAAGTTTTAGGATTAGGGAGCAGGAAGGAAGTTGTAGGGTTAGGGAGTGGGAAGGGAGTTATAGCTTTTGGGAGAGGGAAAGGAGTTTTAGGGTTAGGCAATGATTGGGGAATTTAGGTTTAGTGTTGGTATTGGAGTTTTAGAGTAATGAAGCAAGGAGTTGGTTCAGGACTTTGGTATGAGTTTTAGAGTTTAGAGTTAAGGCTTCAGTAGGGCTATACAGTTTTACAGGGTTGGATGTTGAGAGGGCTAAGTAGTTAGTGGAAACTGGACTATAGTGTCTTTTTCAAATAAGTGGGAGCAAGCAAACGTGTCATGAGTTACCAGCATATGAGCACTTGCAGTAGCTCCCTTGCACTGCAGCTCTTGATAGATACATTTTTTATCTGGCATGCTGTGCATAAGAAAAACAAAAAAAGCCATTATTTGCTCTGTTCTGCACTGTTAGATGACTTTTAAATATTAAGTGAAAGATAACTAGGCCTTTGAATTGTAATTTGTTTTCTGGAAATGGAGTTTAATCAGACCGTCCTTGCCTCTTTAGTTTGGGAGATTGCTGGCACAGCAAAGAACTAGTCTAGTAAAGTTGTCTGCATTATATCAAAAATAGGAATCATCCATGGTGATTAGCATACAATGCAGGACCCTCTGATGTATCTCTGACAGTTAACTCGGAATACTAAAGTATTGACTTCTTAATGTACTGCTCCCTGTGCCAAAGATACAGGGTTTGAATCTTTCCACATTCATTTGCCTACTGTGTGACCTTCAGCAAGTCACTTAACCAGTGAGTGCTTTGGGGCACTTGGGAATTTGGGCTAGGCTCCTTAATGGCCTCTTCGACTGCTTGGCACCAGCATTATGTATCATTTGAGAGCACTGCACTTCTACTGTCCCAGAGGATGTGTGAATAACAAGACAGAGCTGCTGGGATTATGTTATAAACAGGAGTGGCTGGAAAGCTTTTTCACTTCAACTCTTATCACATTCATTAGAGATTATCATGACTGACTGAGGATTTCAGAACTGGTCTCACTCTGTTAACCACAAAACACTGATATTTTTGTCCATCTCTGATTATGAAAGTCTACCAAATCTACTGATGATGTATTGTATGCTGTTTCATTCATGGGCTGCCAGTGTTCCAACTGGATGATAAAAAGCTGATCATTAAATGGTATGGTAGCTGAAGTAAGCACTGAGATTCAAATGTTCCCTGTCTGCTTGATTTAGCTGTACATCTGATGGTATTTACAATGGCCCAACCTAAAACAGATCAATTTCATTTTGGGTTATTATGCATGCATTAAGATGGTTGATAAACAGTTGCCACATAAAGCTCTTCTACGTAAATAAAAGGTTAACAAATGCCATTCAAAAGCAGTTTTATCAATTAAGCTCTACAGTGGTACAGACAGCTAACAGACTCAGTTTTATTCATTAATATAATGATTACGTTTGATAGCTGTGCTTCACAATTATGAAGCAAGAGTGCCATAATGCAGCCAAATGTTGCTGCTAAATACAACTGTACATTTATTATAAACATTAATTTCAACAGAAAGAAAACTAGAGAAAGTTATTAATAAAGCACCAAAAAATCTGTGAGGACACATGTTCACTAATGTCCTAAAGGCCTAATTTTTAAGTGAATAAGAATAAAATTTGCATGATTTTAAATAGAATGAAATGTCGGACAAATTTCTGTTTCCCATTCTTTTAACACAAAATCCATGTTTAGTTACAGTAAAGAGAAGGTGGTTTCATGTTTCTCCTCAATGTACCTTTCAAGGGAACACAGTTTTACCTTTAGCATTATAAAATATCTTATGCTTCATAGCAAGCATTTTGCAGAATAACTTCCACAAGAAGTTCATGGTACCATCCTTTATTAAACCTTTCCTTCTTATTTATAAACAGTACCTAGTGCCATTACTTACCTTTTTTTAATTGTTTATATTTAACTACAGCTTCCTCTAGTTCCTAATCCTGTTATACATTTTATTAATATTATCTGCTGTATCAATAATGACCTTTCAAATAGTATAAATGGCATGTGTTTCCTTTTTTATAGTTTTCAGAAATATTTTAATTGTATTTATAAATCTTGACATTGTTGACTTTCTTGGCTCATTCTGTTGTTGTATACTTTATTATACTGTCATATCTAAAGCATCATAACCTCACCCATCAATGCAACCTCTAACTTACTTAGAAATAAATATATACTGTGGACTATCGTGTGCCTGTCTTTTTGCTTGAATTTGTAATTTGAAGTTTGACTGTGCACCATACCGTACTTGCGTGGAGTTGGTTTTGATTTTGGTTGTTTTATTCATGCTGTTGGTTCTGGTCTGCAATCAAGGAATACTTGCCATTTGTATGGTTGTTTGACCATTTTGATCTCTTATTTGGAAATTGTTTGGAATTTGTATTAAGTCTGTGTGGAGAATGAGGTTTTTTGCAATTTCCCCTTTTTTCAAGTTGGATAGTATTTATGTGGACTTTCAATTTGCACGAGTGACTTCTTAAATTAGATATGGAAGTTCAGTGGAATATTTCATAAATAATTGGCTATCAGACCACCCTAGTTTATTACAGAAATGCTTGTTGGCTTATTTTTTGGTCACTGTTTGCCAGCTGGATTTTAAATCTTTTAAATGCACTGGCAACTGACAAGGATGATGTACAAATTTTTGAGGAAATGCCAGGCTTTCTAGTATCCAGTTCAGGTACTGTTGACAATTCTTTGTTATTGTTATCTTGTGCAAGTGCCTTCAAGCATTTATCTGTGGCTATGAAAGATCTGAGGATGAATTTGTGGCACTTAAAATTATTTAATGCTTACAGCTTGAAAGATTTAGCACCACAGGGCTTAAGGGGTCATTTACAACCCTACTTTAAACAAATAGATGATAGACTGCTTCATGAGAGGCATGAAGCCCAACAGACAGCATCAGTGGCTTTTATAAAGGTATTAACATCTTTTTATGAAAAAAAACTATAGCTAAATTAATTACAGTGGTCACCCAATTATGTGAGACAGTAAAATATTTTGAAGAACATGTCTCATTTCATGAGCAATTTACATCTCTCATTAAATATTTGATTTTGGTAGAAAAGGATTTGAAAGAATTTGAAAGAATGGAAAATAAAGTAATTTCAAAGAGATATTAGAGACTATGCCAATAGCAAACATTTTAGTATTCAAAAGACAATTACATTTGCCAATATTAGTGAGCATACTACCATTTTGGGCAAATGTAAAAGAAATACGTTGATCCTTAAAAAAATGGATATTACATCGGAAATATCTGCTGAGGGATCTTTGTCAGCTTTAGATACTGATGTAGAGGTTATGCCAGTTTCTCCCATATCTAAAAAGAGAAATACAACAAACCCTTTAGGCGATGCAGAAGAGCTGGTACAAACACAATAAGTGATGTGCCAACTTTGGAAAATTTGTTTCCTCCAATATTTCCCAAATACCTTCCAAATGTGCATAACATTTCTGCAACCATTTTAAATGCTAATGAAGTTGATTTATTGTTCAAAGGCTTAGGGTTATTACCTAGATATCAATTTTCAGAAGAAGTTTTTGGACAAGATGTGGTGTTGTGGTGTCGTTTTGTAGATTGTTAAATTTTAAGCTATATTTTCATGATAAGGAGCAACCTTTTGATAGGGTTAATAGTGAATTTAGTTTTAAACATTCCACTTTTGTTCCACCTTCTAATAAATATGTTTCCACATTTCAACAGCAATTATTGAAAAAGCTACATTATAAAAGTAAAAATAATTTGCAAAAAATCAACAACAGGCTTTGAGGGATCTTAAGAGCAACAAACAGTTGATAATTAATACAGCTGATAAAGGTGGTGCTGTAGTAGTTTGGGACTGGGCTATGTTTTTAGCAGCGGCACAAAAGCAACTTCCTGGTTATCATTTTTTCAGAAAATGCATATAGATCCTACTTTGGAGTTTAAGGCTGATTTGGATAAATTTCTGGAGTTGGCAAGGAAGGAGGGTATTATTACCAAAGAAGTTGTCCTGTTAAACAACATTTTTACATGTTTCAAAAAATTTATAAGAACTTTACTCATTCCCCCTGGTAGACCAATTGTTTCTGGGCATGGATCATTGACAGAGCCTTTATCTTATATTTGACACAGTATTTGAAACCTTTCTTAAAAAGGGTACATTCTTGTATCCAGGATACTACTGAGTTTCTTAATATTATACAGGAAATACAGATAGATAAGGGTTGGTATTTATGCACATTAGATGTGGATTCGCTATATACCAATATTTCCCGTTGGGCTGGCCTTATTGCTGCAGAATATTGTCTCAATCATTTGTCTTTATATAGGCCAGGGTTTAATATTCTCCTCTTCTATCTCATGGAGCATGTTGTGACCAAAAATATTTTTCATTTTCATGGTGAGTATTATTTACAACTTAAAGGGACTGGTATGGGGGCATCATTTGCCCCCATTTATGCAGACTTATTTATTTATGGGATTTATAGAGGAACAAATTATATATGACATAATATTTTTTTGGATGCAATCAACATTTGTAGAAGATACTTTGATGACTGCTGGTTGGTCTGGAAATCGAATTTGGATTACTTACTTGAGTTTCTTGACTATTTAAATAAAAATAAATGGGAAATAAATTTCACAGTCAAGTCAGACCCAAAACAGATCACATTTTTGAAAGTTGAAGTGTCAGTGGGTGAAGATGGCAGCCCAAATAGTAATATATATATATATATATATATATATATATATATATATATATATATATATGAAATATCCACAGTTTGCTATTACATGTGATTAGTTGCCATCCATGCCACATTAAAGAAATTCCCAAATCCCAATTTTTGAGGCTTTGGTGGGTATGTTCATCCAATAGTGAATTGGGTGAGCATTATAATGATATGGTCAACAGATTTTATAATAGGTGTTATGACCATCAGGTGATATTACAGATAATGGAATCAATGAACAATGTGGAGAAATCTGAATGATTACAATATAAAGAAAAAAAACTGCAGATAGTCAGATTAGATTAGTTACTAATTATGGTAACAGTACACATTTCTTTAGCGATATAGTACAGAAATAATGGGGGATTTTGTTAACAGATGATAAATTGACTGAATTAATTCCATCCAAATACCTCTTTTCTTTTCATGGAGGCAAAACTTTGGGTAATTGGCTCAGTCATTTAAAAAAAAAACTATCATCAGACCAACTTACAACAAACAACCATGGGAGGTGATTTCTTTAAAGAGGTGCCAACCATGTGGGCATTGTTCCTTTGGTAGGTATGTTTATAAAACAAAACAATTCACTTCCAGGAATGCATCCAGGTTGTTTGATATTTATGTTTTTGGGAACTGTAGTTCAGACTGGGTTATTTACTTGGCTACTTGTACATGTTTGGCATGCTACATTGGCCAGACTTCTCATCCTTTGAGGGCACATATTTTAGAACAGGTTTACTATCAACTGAAAAACACTGTGATAAAAGAACCAGAGAAGACCCACTGAAAATTGCTTTATAGTGTAAAAAATCCTTTAATCTCCACTTTCTTCTAGTTGACTTCTTCAGAAAAGATGTTACACTCAAAACACAGCATATATAAGCCAAAACAATTAAAATTAATTACAATTAAAACAGTTAACACACCCTAATTAAACAATTAATAAACTTCTAAAATCACAAATCTAAAATTCTGAACTATTTACTATCAAAACTTAGAAACTGCATCATTCAACCGGCATGTGGTCGACTTTCAGCTTCCAAGTCAGCAGAAAGTCAACCAAAAATCAATTGACTACACTACAGTGAACGGGTAGCGTAGGCCGATAATTTGGGTTCAACATTGTGCAGGGAGGTCATGGTTCAGTGAGGAACAGGGAATTAGCCCATTTTGTCACTGTAGTGTTATCTTGGAGTTGGCATATTTAATGTGCAGGGGGTGTGGGGGGTGCAAATAGTAGAATTACTGTACCATTGACTGTAGAATTCAAAGGTACGTTAATGTGCATAGCAGGAGGTGAGTGAAGTCCCCTCCTGCTATGTAGAATACATCCGTGGTGGCCGATGTATTCATTTTTGCTTTGTTTAACTTTTCAGAATTTTTAATTCAGCATTTCAGGACGACATTTTAAATGGTCGACCGAAGCTGATTTGAAATTCCAGTAGTAAACCGTTAAAGCATATGAGTGATATAAAATGTGGATGTATATCTAATGCCTTGTTTAAAAACACAAAAAAAAAATTCTACAGCTAAGTTTACCTTTTCTCTTATAGATAGGATTACAAATAATAGGAATAATAAAACAGAATGGCATAATATGGATGTGGCTGAAGGTCTTCAGATTCCATTATGACACACCGCACTGGGCAAGTTACATTGGGTCCCACAGTTTAATGCCAGCCTGCTTTACCATATCCTTACTTGAATAACACCTATTCATGCCTGAATGTGACATTGTGGATGTTATCATTCTGATAGAACACCACACAGGGACCATGGTGACATTTCTGTACATACACCCAACATGCTTTACCATATGATGGAAAAGATGCTTCAGACCTGACACTGCAGGGCCGCATGATGCACCCAGCCAGCATTTGACCCATCACTGGAGGAAGTGATCCTTGATGCCCCTTAACTTCATAGCTATGTCCATGGTTATGGCAGACAGTACCCATGTTCCCAGTTACCGTGCCTCCCACATGCACAAATGACGATGTCTGTGCCTTAGGTGGGTATGGTAATGTTTGATGCACAGTCTGGACACCCAATGCACTGTAATTCATAGCCTGGGTGAGTTACTGCATGCATCAGTTTTATTCTATGTTCCATGTCTTGTTATATTTCACAGTTTTAATCTATGTTTTATGTTCTTGTCACAGTTCACAGTTGTTTTCCAGATGCTAACTGTTTGCTAATGCTGCAATGCATTGCATCTATCTGTGCTTGAAATGAGAACATATTTCTACCAGTTCCTCTCTTACCTGGATCATCCTCGACTGCTACCACAGGTATTTCAGTGAGTGCAACAACTTCCCCTTGCTGTTAGTTTTCATAGTGCCATGTTATATAGTATGGCACTGACCACACATATCTTGATTGTGGTCTCCTGATTATACTGCAGTGCACCATGGGTTATATCAAGGCAGCAGAAGTGGATCCTCAACATTCTGAACATGTTTGATTATGTTATGCTCTGAAACAGTGCAGTATTGTATGCCATTTGTGCCACTTTCTCTGGGCAGTGGCTGGGGTTCATCAGCAATACTCCAAGGATATCCAGCACCAGCTGCAGCATAAAACAGCTGATAACATTATGAGTTCCCAACTACTTACATTCAAGGTATATCCACCTACCAACTAGATGGCTCTGTGGAAAGTCACCCCACATGAAACACTAGTATGTGTTCATGTGTTCCAGATGTGGTGATCATAGGATTTGCTAGATGGCACACAGACATACTGTATATAATGGCCTGTGCAGGCAATGAAGTGGAAACCCTTTTGATTGATGTATCAGATGCCATTTGAAGCAGCTGAGGTCCTGGAAGCAACAAAGGTGTTGTCAATAGCCCTCAAAACCTCAGTGCAATGAACTGTATCATAGAATACCTACATAGTGGTGTCTTCCTCCTCTGCTGTCTGTGGGAACCATATATGCTTCTTCACAGGATCATAACAGGGAATAGGTGTAGAATTTGTGAGGCAGACAACTGTGAAACTCCTACTGCATCCCCTTAAAGATGCTGGAAACTACCCATAGCAAGGATATTTAATGCCACTCTATCCATAGTCTCCATTGAGAACTGCAGTCTGTGCATCTTGAGTGATTCCATATGAAGACAGCACATGTTTGCAAGCTCCCACATAGTGCCTTTGTCCACACAGTACTCATCAACTATATCCCTATCATGGAAGTTATGGTAGTCCAGTCATGAAAACACCCTTTTGCAGCTCAGAAGGTGTTGGCATACAATGTCACAATCACTGATTGTGAGGCAGACCACTAACAGGTGCTGCAAACAAATGAAGTCAGGTAGTCAGATAAAGGCCAGAACACCACCAAACAGCAAAATGTAAAAGAAAAACTGGAGCTCAGGACACCACGGCTTAAAACTTTAATAAACTTCAGTAAAAGAAGGTAAGCACTTTCACGGAAAAACAAATCCATTTTTTCAGACTATATAAAAAGTTACACAAACCACTCACATATATATAAAAATTTCAAACAGACATTCTCCAATGAAACCAATCTTCCAATATAAAAACACAGTCCACTGTAGCAAGGAACTGGCCAGTAAATATGTGTTGTAGCAACACACCCCTTTTAAAACATGAATATTAAAACAGTGACATGGAAAACTTACAAGAACCAATAGTATCTTGAAAAAGGTACACACCTCTCTGACATGTAATTATTAATATTTAAGGGGCCGAGACTTAAGAACTGGCTTCAAAGACACATGTTCATTCAGCCCTGGAAATACATTTCCTTTCAAAAGAAGTATCATTTCATTTCTTTCTTTTCAGTGATGTTCTTAAAGTCCCCACCCCTCAAAATTTCAGACACTAATTCTAATACAAGAAACTTAAAAGTGTTCCTGTTCCCGTTCTCTATAACATGTTGAGCTAATGTACTTGTACTCTTCTGATTACGTATGTCCCCCATGTGTTCTAGATTCCTTTCTTTGAACATTCTATTGGTCTTCCCGATGGAGAAAGCTTCACACATTGTGCTTTTAGTGTAATATATTAAATTCTTGGTCTTGCAGTCGGCATAAAAGTCAAAACTAATTTCTTGCTTAGTTTGTGAGTGTACCAGAGAGGTACAGCTCCAACTATATTGACAAGCCTTACATAGTCTACACAGAGATGTCCCACATCTATCTGATACATCAAAAGGAATCTGTACACAA